>NC_091209.1:17819475-18016479 GCF_040958095.1 Procambarus clarkii
ACATGCGAAAAATATCTGGCTAGGCATTACGCCCTGTTCTTGACCGGGGGAGCTACTCTAATATTAAAGATAAACATTACCAATGTGTTCTCTCGATCCGGGTTAGGAACGGGGGTTGTGCTATTTTCACCGACTGCGTGACCTTGCCTGCACCTGCTAGATTGCGCCAAGTTACTGGTTCCTCATTTTCTTGTGTATTTTTTTAAGGTAGGTATTGATTCCTGGCGCCAATCTATGCTGCTGACACGCAAGCACAAAACATCGCGCAAGAGCATTTTCCTACCGCAAACACAAGCAACCAGCAGCATTCTATACTTGTATATGTTGTTGTTTACAAACATCACACACATAATGGTTGTTTTATGCCACAGGTGGCCTCGTGTCAGCTGTGTCCTGACACAGGTGGTCATGACACAGCTGGTCTTGCTCCAGCTGGTCAAGTCCTACCGTCGACCACTAGAGAGGCTGCCATACACAGATGGTGTTATGATGGATGGGCTTGTAGCAGCTGGCCTTACCGGATTGTGTTGTTCGGATGGGTTCCGTGAGAGCCCGCCGTGTTCAGAGCGGTTCCGTGAGAACCCGCCGTGTTCAAGAGGGGTTCCGTGAGAGCCCGCCGTGTTCAGAGCGGTTCCGTGAGAACCCGCCGTGTTCAAGAGGGGTTCCGTGAGAGCCCGCCGTGTTCAGAGCGGTTCCGTGAGAGCCCGTCGTGTTCAGAGCGGTTCCGTGAGAGCCCGCCGTGTTCAGAGCGGGTTCCATGAGAGCCCGCCGTGTTCAGAGTGGGTTCCGTGAGAGCCCGCCGTGTTCAGAGTGGGTTCCGTGAGAGCCCGCCGTGTTCAGAGTGGGTTCCGTGAGAGCCCGCCGTGTTCAGAGTGGGTTCCGTGAGAGCCCGCCGTGTTCAGAGTGGGTTCCGTGAGAGCCCGCCGTGTTCAGAGTGGGTTCCGTGAGAGCCCGCCGTGTTCAGAGTGAGTTCCGTGAGAGCCCGCCGTGTTCAGAGTGGGTTCCGTGAGAGCCCGCCGTGTTCAGAGTGGGTTCCGTGAGAGCCCGCCGTGTTCAGAGTGAGTTCCGTGAGAGCCCGCCGTGTTCAGAGTGGGTTCCGTGAGAGCCCGCCGTGTTCAGAGTGGGTTCCGTGAGAGCCCGCCGTGTTCAGAGTGGGTTCCATGAGAGCCCGCCGTGTTCAGAGTGGGTTCCATGAGAGCCCGCCGTGTTCAGAGTGGGTTCCATGAGAGCCCGCCGTGTTCAGAGTGGGTTCCATGAGAGCCCGCCGTGTTCAGAGTGGGTTCCATGAGAGCCCGCCGTGTTCAAGAGGGGTTCCATGAGAGCTCGCCCTGATAAAGGTATGACCAGGTAACAAACGAATACAACTGATATTCAATAACAGCAACAAACAATTGGGTCCAATGAAGGCGGGTTTATTGTATAATGAAATACAACGTAAAGCTAAATTGAACAGAATAAGACACCAATAAACTCTTTAAAAATGATTCAATCTCTAGGTTGATTCCGGAGACGAGACTGTGACAGCTGTACGGTAAGGAACATTATACCTATTGCCAAACAAGCCCCCCCCCCAAGACTGAGTCTGGCATAAAGAGGCACAAGGCTTTATGCTGAAGATTGGCCTTTGTTGCTCAGGCATCGTTGGCATGATATTTCTAGCAGAAGTGCTCCGAATGATAGGTTGTAAAACTGCGGTAATGAAGAGGGACAGTTCTACAGTCTCCTCCATACTTAATGGTAAATCCTGTTCAAATTTCAGAAACTCTCTAAAATCTTCCATTGAGTGTATAATACACTTCCTTGTCACTTTTGCAGGTTCACCTCTCTTGCAGACGAGGAGTCAACGTGGCTGGAATATGTTGACCAAACCATACACTAGAAAGTGAAGGGACGACGACGTTTCGGTCCGTCCTGGACCATTCTCAAGTCGATTGTGCGATTGTGTTTCACCTCTCTTCTTTGACATGGCCCCTCTGCTAATCTACCAATTCTCTCTCTTATAGCTGTGCAGCAGTTCTTGAAAGCGTTATTTTCATCCCTCTCATGCCTGTACAATATCCTGAATGACTCCAAAATTTACATTTATGAATGTTGTTCTTATATATATCCAGGGGGGGGGGGGAAACATTAAGAGAAGGAAGTAGTGGTGACAGCAAGCGTGCTAGAGGCAATCTGTTAGATGTATGTCAGTGTGTTGAGGAAGTTGAGAGCGTGGGAGGGAAGGAGAGCATGCGGGTGAATCAATGCTGGTTGCCAGCCACCCCCTGGTAAGTTGTTTTACTCCCACACCACATGTGACTGGGTCCCTACTGTGTGGCCCAGACCAGCAGAACAAGAGAGAGAGACAGAGAGAGAGAGACAGAGAGGGAGACAGAGAGACAGATACAGAGAAAGAGAGACAGACAGAGAGACAGAGACACGGAGAGAGAGGCAGAGAGAGAGGGAAGGCACTGTTAATTTAGTAAACACAACCAACAGTGGCACGATTAATTAAGTTCGACCAACAAAGTTGCTTTGATAATTGAATAAGAACGCACTAACAATAGACACGGGGATCATACAGTGTTCTGATAATTGAATAGGTAATAGAACACAAATACGGACTCTTACAATCGCAAAAGTAAATTATGTTGGTGTCGCAGGAAATGGGCAAGTTGGAGGGGGAGATGGTAGAGAGCAGGGAATAATGAGTGTATAAAGCCTCTAGAGGGGTCATGGTAATGGTGTGACTGTTATCCGCGACTATTCCTACACGCAAAGAGGAGTGTAAGGGAAAGGGGGAGAGGGGGAGGAAACAATGTGGTTCTCAGGGGAAGTTCCCGTCAGGGAGTAAATGTTGAGAGGGTAGGGAATCCGAGAGAATAGGGGCATCAGCGCGATCCCACCACATACACATCGCTATTATTTTAATATTGACGGTTGACTATGATATACAACATATCGACCATCGGGTGATGTTCGCTTGCTCTCTAGACAACGACAGGCCTACAATCATCCACAGAAAACGACAGGCCTACAATCATCCACGGAAAACGACAGGCCTACAATCATCCACGGAAAACGACAGGCCTACAATCATCCACAGAAAACGACAGGCCTACAATCATCCACAGAAAACGACAGGCCTACAATCATCCACGGAAAACGACAGGCCTACAATCATCCACAGAAAACGACAGGCCTACAATCATCCACAGAAAACGACAGGCCTGCAATCATCCACAACAAACGTTTTCCAAATGGTTAGAAAATGACACTAAATATTATGGAAAATGGCTGTCAAAAACAAAATTATCTCGAAAACTTATAGTAAAAACGTAACAGTTATGGGGTGGGGGGGGGGGTAGACCCAAACTGGCCTATTAAGACTAACTGCCAACTGCTTTCCCGGGGGTAATATTATTTTAGAAATCGTTAACGAAAAACAAATGTAATTTTCATGTTAAAGCACTAAGCCAGTAGAGCTATTTAGTAACAAATCGCAAAGTACTAAACGAAACGAACAAGCAGATTTAATTACAATATAAAAGCCTAGCCTAGGAAAAAAGACTATAAATGTACATTGAATTATCGTCCTATTAAGTTTGACAGCTGTTTTACATATAATAGTCGAAATTATTATTAGAACCATAAAAGAATATAATGACAATAAAAACCCTTGCAAATTTATTAAGATCTTATATTTGAATTTAATTTAAATTTGTTAAGTCTCAAGGCAAATTTATAACTTGAAACACAGAAAATGACCACAGACTAACAAACCTACAGCTAACAAATTAAAACATATAATTTGCTGAGCACATTGAGTTATTTCTAAAGGCCCAATCTTTGACCTTATCATCTTCGTAATCCACATAAATGACCTGAAAAATTAAATAGGACTAACAATAAAATCGTTAATGACAAAAACAGATAGTTATCTGAGGGTACAATAGCCTTGTCTCTCTCACAATAACCAAGCAAGGATTACGTGATCACCAATCACAACAAGTACATATATATTGTTAAGTATGTACAAGCCCAAACAGGGAACAGGAAGCGCTGACAATATTGTCGCTTCCTTGAGAGGCGAGACCAAACTGCCAATTTTTCGTGAGTTGCCGGGTCGTGTGTCTCGACTCACGGCGTGTTGCGGGGAGGGAAGACAACATTAGATAGACTACTTAATGCAGCGGTCCGAGGCGTACACAAATAGGTACGGTATACATTTGTCAATGTATACAAATGTAATTCACTTTGGCCACAATATCCAGAGTAAAATATATGTGAAGAAAACCCCAAAATATAACATCAGGTTAATCTCTGAAGATGAATAGACTATAAGATCATCTCGAAACGCTGAATATAATATTACTCCTTTTCTGTTACATTTATAGTTTTGTTTTTGATTGAATGATAAGCTAGATACTAGAATGAAGGCCTTTAGCTAGATAGGGTATGTAAGTGCACCAGTGACTAGCTTAGTGTTCCCAGCAGACGGGCCTACACCCCTGGTTCCAGGGGTTACATCTCCAGTTACCTGACACTTGTTAGCTGTTAGTATATACTCTCAAAAACTGTTAAAAGAGGTTGCCTTTTTCTTGTTATGATGTGAACACCAGTGTATGCAGTCGTCCTTGCTATTGCCTTACGGTTCACTAACTTTAAATTTTAGCTGTTTAAAGTTATCCGCCGACTAAGCCAAGAAATTAATAAAAATATTATCCATGTCAAAAAAATACATCTTTATGATGGTTATATTATTGAAACACAGAGAAGTGAATGCACCCGTGACTCAAATAAGGCAGCAATCACATCACTGAAATTCTCTCCGTCATAAAGCTCCCACCCCATGTCATTAAAGAATGGAATATAGATCAATAGCAACCTGAGAACGCACCGACTCCAACAAACTGATAATTTTCTGGCAGGTCACACCACACACCGACACCTCTCTCACCGAAGTACTCGGGAAAAAGTGACATTGGCATCCACTATTGACTTCAAAAGAGTGCCATCGACCTTGGTTTTATTTAAACCTTTGATCTACCACTGGAAACGTGAGGTATTTACTGTTATCCTCGACCTCCTCACACGGCCCGTCTTTGTACATCTACGACAAAATACACGATGTGACAAATATTATGCGAGTAACCTACATGGCATGCATCATTGACATTGGAAGAAATTCACACGCCACATGGCATTGAAAATAGAGGCGTACCAATTACCAAAATGCAATATTTTGGCTGATACCGACAATATTATCCTATACCTATAATTTAAAAAAAATAGATGTTGGAGTGTGGTCTGGTCAACATTTTTCAGCCACGTTATTGTGACTCATCGTCTGCATAGATGTTGGAGCTTAAGACAACAACGCTTCCATTGATTTTAGAGTTGTAAACAATTACTCAGTAAATTAATAACACTTCATAATTATAACAATAACCATAAACACAACTATTCTTGCGAAGCCCACTAAAAACAACTGTTAATAGACTTTCCAACAGTGATTACCGATTAGTAACACCCAAATAAAAATTCTACCAATTATGCAAAACTGCCGAGTCTTACAGTGGTTCGGGTCAATATGCTTTACATTTCCAGCACTCTATTTGAAACTTGGAACAAAACCGTGAATGTGCTGTAGATAACAGCCTTATCAACAAAAGGCTAAATGCTCGTTAATCCCGCCGTCAAACCGTTCATGAATGAAAAACAGTTTACATACGATTCACAACTGATGACGTTCGAATATTTCTCGAACATTGCTTCACTGATGTCCTTTGTTTACATCGCAACTCTGTAATTGTTTCACCCACGTACTTTAAATACAAATAATCGCCAACATAACCTAAACACCTATAACCTATATATATATATATACACACACACACACACCCCTGACTTCTTACATTCTTGTACAGCCACTAGCACGCGTAACGTTTCGGGCATATAAAGAACTTCAATATATATATATGATATTGTACACATGAGAACAAGCCTATTTATAATAGTTATGTTAAGATTTATAATGCGTCTGGGGTGGACGGCAGCTGCTTTAACGAGCCTAGCCTGAGGATGGGATGTCTGAGGACAGGTTGCAACAAAGTTCAAATGCTTTTTAATCCACCCGCCAAACCCCCCCGTTTGTGAATAAAGAACACTTTACACACGACTCAACTGAAGACATACTTTTCTGGAACACGTCCTCTGCTCAAACCGCACGTATATCAATGATACCTTCCACGTGCTGCGAATACCACAAATTAACACCAAATCCTAACCACCTAACCAAACCTATGATAAACCTAACTATTCAACATTCTAGTATGTAATAATATAACTTATATTTGAGAAAATACATGTTTTGAACAGCGTACATACGTTACAATTTACGAATGTGTCATTGGGGTCGACCGGCGGATGGACGAGCCTAGCCTAAAGACAGGTTGGTTATCACCTCACTGGATGAGATAGCGAGTAGCACAAATGCCATTCCTAACCAAAGGAAATGTAAGCTTAGTCACTGTCTCTGACTAAATTTAATATGTGCTTACCATGTTGAGATACATATTAACCTAGTAAGTTACTAGTCTTTAAATCATAAATGGCGAGTAACGCTTATTTTATCGGAATAAAGGCTAAGAGACATGAAACACTTAAGTGCGGAGAGCAAATACAAGGGAAAATGAATTAAGAGGTAATAGTGTAACACGTGACTGTAAGGCTGCACGACATGCAAGGTGAGACCTGGCTCTATTACCTGTCTCGCTCACCACACGCACACTATACATAATTAAACTACACACACTCAAATTTCCTGCAATATAATAATCTCGTATGAAAATTAAATATGATGTCACGCAACATTTATTATTGTTATCATAAGCACTAATACATTTAGAACTACATAGAACGTTGGTCTGAAACACAAACGTACAAGTACACATGTAATCATAAACACATGTAACCTACGTGTGTAGGTTACGCACATACAAAAAAAAAAAAAAAAAAAAAAAAAAAAAAAAAAAAAAATGTGGGCTTCGCTTACATGTTAGGTAAGAAAACACGCACGGACGATGTAAACACGCACGCAGACATGAATCAACCTAACTACAGACACGGCTACGGAGGACTTATCTTAGCGACTCTTCGCCTCTCAAAATGTGGCTGGTGGTTCAAGTTCAAGTATGTTTATTGAGATAACCAAGAAATATATATCAAAGGGATAGAGTAGCTTAGGCTATTTCTACCCCCCTTAACAGCCGGGGCTGGTGGTGACGATTTCTTACGTTTATTGTGGATGGTCGGACGTCGGCACCGCTGAACTCTATAAACAGAACCCCCTTAAATTAAGTTGTTGCAAGTGACGTCACGCCGCCAAGAGTTGTAAACAAACATTGCGAGCACCACGTGTTGCTTGTAAACATTTTGAGCACCTCGCGCCACATGTACGTAAATATTACAAACGGTGGAAGTCAAATGATACCAATTTTTGTTATCACGTCAGGCGTCACATATGACTAATGAACTGAATTGGCGGCTCTACCGTTCAGAATGACAATTGTATCAATCACAACAGGACTGAACTCTACACAGCATCTTAGTAAGGTTGCTCAAGAAAGCTATAAAATGAACTGAAGACATACCGAGGTAAACTATATTTATGAGAAAAAATATGAAATTTAATCGCCATCTGTATTAGGAAGCCTCCGCTGGGAGTGTTTGTTTACTAAACAATACATTACTTCTCAGTTTCCTCCAAAATTGTGCTGTTATACTATAATTTAAAGTTTATAATTGAATTACATATTATTGTACATAAGGCAACATATTAAATGAACGCATTTAAAGAAAATTTGTCACTTTAGTTAATAAAAGTGAGCGGTCGTGTTTCTCCATTTTAACCAATTATTTTTATTAACACACCATTAACAACTGCATGTATTACTAGATGCGTTAAAACACAAATGCGCCCAGAATTTTTTTTTTTTATTCTTCCAATCTGCAGGTTCTTTCCACGTAACCTGTCCTCAGGCTAAACTCGTCCAAGCGGCGGTCAACCACAAGGAAGTCGTTGGATTGTTTGAAGAATACGTTAGACAAATACGTTAAAGTACAGCTGGAAAAGATCAAGGCAAATGAGGGGGGGGGGGGAGGACCTTCAACAAGCCGTCGGCTTCCTGTCCTCGAAAGCCACTATCACTAGTGGCCTCGACAAGTAAACTCGGGTAAATACACAGTATTTGCATCAGCCAAATGTCCTCCTCCTCCCCCCCCAATCCCCCACCTCAAACATGGGTGGTTCAGAAGGTAAGTGACTCTTTGTGAGCAGCCTGAGGCCCTTCCATTCCAACAGCTCATCTTAAAAGCCTTACCCTACTAGTTCCCCAGAAACACGACCCGCCGATTGATTGATCAAGATTAAGCCACCCAAGAGGTGGCACGGGCATGAATAGCCCGTAAACGATCCGTCAATCGCTTGCAACTGATTACTGATGGGTGAACAGGGGCGAGCAGTCAAGGATTGGTGCCCAGTCAACAGTTTCCGTCCACAGCTCTAGCCCAGACGAAATCACGTCACTGCAGTTTCTGTTCTGTTTCTTATTTAGCTTAGGCTTCAGGTAAGCCTACCAGCCAAGCAAACCTCTTCAAGATGTATTTGTAATTATGAAACTACAATTTTGTAAAACCTGCATATGTTGAAGATTTGGTTTAACGATTATTTGGTGTAGCCTACTTGATACGTTTTTTCAGCTCGGTTTCCATGTTTGATAATTAAACGTGCTCTAAAAGGCTCAAATGAAAAACGAGTAGTCTGGGTGTTTATGAAAATGACAGATGACTAAGGAGTGCATGAAAATAATAGACGACTAAGAGTGCATGAAAATGACAATAGTATGCATCTAATGTGACTGACTTGTAAAGTGTTGAAAAAATGAAATACTGAACTGTGGATCGGATTAAAAACACTGTTCATGATCTAGCATTAACTAGGTGGATGTTAAATTTTCTAATTTTGTTTACTGCAGCGAACAATACTGTAACCATCTTGCCATTTCTGATATATAATTGACAATGTTCAAATTTTTGGGCCCCATGCAAAGGCAAAAATTTAACACTCAAACGTTCATAAGACAAATTCTAAGAAAATATTTATAACATTAACATTGCTCTAGTTAGGTAGACTTATAACCCTTACCATATTAACATAATAATTTCATGTCGTAAAATATTAACATTAAACATTCTTGAACTAACAATGATCAAATTAATAGGCTCATGTTATCGTGATATGCGGCGAGTCAGTCACACAGTTACTAATCATGCTCGCACACCCATCCAACTGGATGACAGCTTTACAGTCATGTGCAGCATTACTTAACGTAAGCAAACTTTAGATACTTGGCTGAGATTTCTAGTAGTACTTCATTTTGAATGAAGTATTTACACATTTATTAGGCACCGTTAACACTAGTTATCTCTGAATTCTGCCATTGTTTCACATTCTGCCAAGAGATTTTACAGTTAATGAAGTGTACAAAAGCGGGTGGTGCAGACTTTCACAGGTACTTGTAACAGCTCCCAAGCCTAGCAGTATTAACGTCTAGAAGTCTGCTAACCAACCAGGCTCCTGATCTCCGTATGAGCTACAAAAGCCGAGAGAACTAAAGCTTATAACACTAGAAAATACAGTAGAGGGGAAGGAGACGACATGAGCACACACCAAACTGCTTAAAATTCTAAGTAGGCATTGACAAATAATAATTAGCATGAAGAGAGGGCACGAGTGGGAACTAGTAACTTTGGCAGATCATAAGTTAGGTATATGTATAGTGTGACGATAATCTCTTTCAAGAGAGATTGAGCCTGCTCTTCCCTACAAAGTACGTAAAAACAAAAGATAATATAGAAGATACGTCCAGCAAGTATCGCCAAACGTTTTGCCCAGAGAGCAAAGCGTACCCAGCACACAGTGACACCTGCTACCTACCGCCACCGTAAACCGGCAAACTGCTTGTCCTTTGCCTGCCTGTCGCTGATTGGCTGGTGTCCCGTCGCGCCTGCCCTCCGCCACAAGTTGATGTCTGGGCTGCAGTGGCCCAGTATTGTCAGAATATCTCAGTGCTCCTTGCAGTTGACATCTCTCGCTGGTAGACTAAGCCTTGGCTTTCGTGTACTAAGGGAGGTGGCAGCTCGAAGCCAATATTCCAGCTCCATTCATATTTATTTTGCTATCACTGTAACTCACTTGTCTTAACGTAACTTTTCATTTGCCAGTGATTATTCATATTATTTTGTTTGTTGACTTGTCTTTTATATTTTATATGCTTAACTTTATTCATGTCTTGTTTTTCTAACATAATTAAAATTTCATTGTTAAATTTACTTGTGTTTTGTGTGTCTTCCCATTACCTTACCACAGACGAAAGTTCCAGCTTTTCTCTTTTTTTTCTCTCTAATGTGACGAGGCCCTACCCCTAGCTTTTGAAACAGCCGAACACCAACGCTTTACCGTCACAATAGAAAGAAACATGACTATTGTACTATGTAGTGTAGTTTAGTGTAGTGTATTGCCGGAACAACCGTGGACATTTTCAAGAGGAAACTAGATTTATTCCTCCAAGGAGTGCCGGACCAGCCGGGCTGTGGTGGGTATGTGGGCCTGCGGGCCGCTCCAAGCAACAGCCTGGTGGACCAAACTCTCACAAGTCGAGCCTGGCCTCGGGCCGGGCTTGGAGTAGAAGAACTCCCAGAACCCCATCAACCAGGTATCAACCAGGTATCAACCAGTTGAGGCTAACTCCATACACAGCTCTAGGAGTGGGTAGGTAGGCTATGTTAATGAAGAAGCAAAGAGAATCGGATAAATTACAACTGAATAGGAGGCAACTGAAAGTCGGAACAATGTGCCAACTTGTGTCTTGCCATAGTTAGTTCTCTCACCAACACCTTGCCATGACCAGTTGTATCAGCAGCAGCTTGCCATGGCCAGCTCCGCGTCACCTGTATCTTGTCATAGCCAGCTGAATATTACAAGTGATTTGCCATTACCAGTTATCCATCACGAGTATCTTGCTATGGCTAGTTGTGCATCGCCAATCTTACCATGGGCAGCTGTGCATCATTAGTGTCCTTTGACCAGCTGTGCGTCACCACAGTCTTGCCATGACCAGCTGTGCGTCACCCCAGTCTTGCCATGACCAGCTGTGCGTCACCCCAGTCTTGCCATGACCAGCTGTGCGTCACCAGTGGTGGTGCCAACACCTTAGACAGTTCCCCGGCTTAAACATCAAACCTATCTAGTGTAATGACAGGAGCGCAACTCTGCCTGAGTGTTCTATACTTGTCACACTGACGCAGTGAGTGACGGAGGCAGTGTGACAGGCTGCAGGTCGCTACCAATCCTCACACTGACGCAGTGAGTGACGGAGGCAGTGTGACAGGCTGCAGGCCGCCACCAATCCTCACACTGACGCAGTGAGTGACGGAAGCAGTGTGACAGGCTACCAACCTCACACTTGCTGTTTATGAAGCGCCTATCACCTGCTCTCAACAAAAGGCTACTGGAGACTAGACTTGCTATGTTCCTGGCATTGTATTCTGAATATACAACGTGTATCACTTTCCACACACATTTAATTCACCAAATTACATAATAAACCGCCATTATACAGAGCAAATAGAAGAGGTTTGTATGTAAAGTTGATGAATTTCGTGCTGGGAAAGCGATAAATGTTACACATTGACAAAAATTTATAGCATCACACGGAATTGGTGCCCCAAAACATCTCAAGTTATTTACCTGTATAATTCACGTTGCTTGCCGCCTCCTGCGTGACACGCTGTGCTGTGACCAATATTACGCTTCCTTTACTAACACTACACTCAACAAGTAAAGCCAAAAATCACTAGAAACAACAGAGCGACTTATATATATCCCGGAGGAGCGCACGCACTCACACCACTCTCACCCACAGTCACAGCGACACTGATGGGCCGCTGCTGTTGCTGCTGCTCCCTTTGTCGGTCTCCGCCGCCTCATGCGGTGATCAATTACCACATTTATCTACCAATTTATTTTGTTACTATGACCTTAGAGACCTTCTCTATGAATTACAATCTTTTCACTAGATATTCCTTTATTTCTTATATAAAGGAAATCATGAAACTTAGCGTCAAAACATGCAAAAACTCAAATGTTATGTCAACCTATATGATAATTGAATGAATACACATGTTTAGTTATCTCAAATATTTATGTCAAGCAAAAGCTGCTTCGCTAGTATATATACATATATATGTATATGAGAGTAAGGCGTGTAAAGCAAGCCTAAGAATAGTATAAGTGTCATCGCCGTTGTAAGCCACGGAGGCATTCCCAGCGGGTCGGGACGAATGCTTCCAGGCGCTTGGGGCTCGCTCCTCTAGCACCAATATTTTCTACTCGGCAACTGCCTCTCCATCCCATCTTCCGCCTCTCCATCCCTTCTTCAGCCTCTCCATCCCATCTTCTGTATCTCCATCCCATCTTCCGCCTGTCCATCCCTTCTTCAGCCTCTCCATCCCATCTTCTGTATCTCCATCCCATCTTCCGCATCTCCATCCCATTTTCCACCTCTCCTTTCTACACAACTTTCACAACGTTTCATTTATTTATCTAAATTTAATGTGCATACTTTTCAAGAAAGTCGGCTCTGTGATCGCTCTCGTCTGCAACATTGTGTTCATTGTGGAAAGTGTTTTAGTTAATAAATGGGGTGTAGGGCATGTTAGTGTAAGGTGTTGGTGTAGTAGGGTGTCTTGTGTGTTAGTGTAGTAGGGTGTCTTGTGTGTTAGTGTAGTAGGGTGTCCTGTGTGTTAGTGTAGTAGGGTGTCTTGTGTGTTAGTGTAGTAGGGTGTCTTGTGTGTTAGTGTAGTAGGGTGTCTTGTGTGTTAGTGTAGTAGGGTGTCCTGTGTGTTAGTGTAGTAGGGTGTCTTGTGTGTTAGTGTAGTAGGGTGTCTTGTGTGTTAGTGTAGTAGGGTGTCTTGTGTGTTAGTGTAGTAGGGTGTCTTGTGTGTTAGTGTAGTAGGGTGTCTTGTGTGTTTGTGTAGTAGGGTGTCTTGTGTGTTAGTGTAGTAGGGTGTCCTGTGTGTTAGTGTAGTAGGGTGTCTTGTGTGTTAGTGTAGTAGGGTGTCCTGTGTGTTAGTGTAGTAGGGTGTCTTGTGTGTTAGTGTAGTAGGGTGTCTTGTGTGTTTGTGTAGTAGGGTGTCTTGTGTGTTAGTGTAGTAGGGTGTCTTGTGTGTTAGTGTAGTAGGGTGTCTTGTGTGTTAGTGTAGTAGGGTGTCCTGTGTGTTAGTGTAGTAGGGTGTCTTGTGTGTTAGTGTAGTAGGGTGTCTTGTGTGTTAGTGTAGTAGGGTGTCTTGTGTGTTAGTGTAGTAGGGTGTCTTGTGTGTTAGTGTAGTAGGGTGTCCTGTGTGTTAGTGTAGTAGGGTGTCTTGTGTGTTAGTGTAGTAGGGTGTATCTATAAGTCAGCTGTAAAGATGAGGAGTGTGAAATATATCTTCCTGTATTAATTATTATTTTTTAACTCTTTATGTATTGCAATATTCATAATGCTATTTTACTTGTGGCAAATAAAATTAACAGGAATTGTCGAGATTGGATCTGTATAATATGTAATAGAGTTGTAGTAGGGTTGGTAGATCTGCCCTTTTACCTTTCAATAGTACAGTAGTTGGAAACAATGTTTAGTAAGGTTAATGATTCTTTTCTTTTTTACTTCAGTTGGTACATGTGTGGAGCTCAAGTTAGTCTAGTCATTCCTAAAAATTGGACTTGCTTTTCATAAGACATTATTGTCTTTCAATATGAAATACAACCAAAAGCATTTAAATACTATTCAAATGCCAATAGAAGAGTAGAAAGACAAGGCTGTCTATTATATAATAAAGAAGTAACATTCATCAAGCAGGGGTAACTAGTGACAAATGTTGTAAAGGAACTGTTGGGAGGCATAGTAATTACCGTGCCAGAATTAGACTGGAATATCGATGGTCATGGTAGGCAATTACATGTAGTAAATTTCCCAGATGTAAGTACATACTCCAATTGTGAACTCTGAAAAATAGTTAGGATACCCTTTTCAGCATTATATTAGTGAGTGTTTAGTTATCAATGCCTTTTAGACTGAATACATGAGATACCCCGAGTTTTGTAACTACATGTATTTAATTTACTCACAGATATTAGAAGATATCCTCATAGTTTATCGAAAAGTTTGCCAGTGCAGGCTAGTAGACTCGACTTGCATCCCATGTATGACAATCATCCTGTGAGATGGAGATTCAGTATTAGGTGAACATAGTTATTCCTTGACCTATACTCTGTAACCCCTCATACAGGCAAGGGTAACAGAATAATGCTGTACAGTATACTGTAGTTAAGCTTGTTTAAAGAAAATGCTAATTAGTACAATAGTTTATTATTGGATAAACCTATTCATTCCTCTCCATTCCGTAAATAAGGGTGAATACCCCTGTATAACTGAGTAGTAATCTGTGAAAGGATTGACTTTAAGAGCAGGATGCACATCTAAATAATAAATTAGTTTTTCATCAGTCAGTTCATCGGAGTCTATTCCAGTAACCCAGCAAAACTTCATTTTTTGCAATTGCTAAAAATAAGATACAACAATATTGGAGCTGAATGTAAAAAAAAATGACATATATAGAGATATGGTGTCTATTAACAAAAGCAATTTAAACTGTTATCATCAATTGTAAGTCAGTCAAGGGTGCATTGACACTTGTGAACTCCCAGTTTACCTGCAGGGAAGATAGACCTACAGTACCAAGAACTGGTTCACCATTTTCTCAATTTTTTGTATATAAATCCTAAGTGATATTAGTACAGTATTTATAGCTGATTGTATGTTTTGTATTTTTGTATTAACGTGTTTTTTATGAATAACAGCTTCTTCCTTTAATATTGTACTGTATTTAAAAAATGTTCACTGACTGCCAGATAGAATTCAAACTATCATATTAGAAAATACTGTACCAGTACAAGAGTTTTTGGATTGGAGTTTAAGCATTTTGTATTTTATGTTTTCATTATCCAGGGCTGTGGTTTTGGGCTTGTCATGGCAGCGAGTCTGGAACAAGAAATTATAGGATTTCATGTTATTTGTAGTTGGAGTTAGTGGAGGGAAACATTAACTTTATGTTATAGTATTGGGTCATTATATATTTATACTGTACTTAATACGGCTAGAAATTTTTTAGTTAGCTCCACAGCTATTTTGGAGAATCTGTGATGAACAGAACACACACTCAAAATTATTGATGATAGTGAAGCTAGTGCTAATTTTCCTGCAAGTTCAACATATTTGGGCTAAACTTTGTAATTTTGGGTGCACCGAAGATAGCATGTTCTCGTTATTGCACCATGGCTCGAGATGCTGTTAGCTGTGATCTTGTTTGGAGATCTATTAATTCTCTTACCCTCAACTTATCCTGGTGCTACTTAGTGACATATATACTGATAAATGGTTACTATAAATACTATCTTTTTTAAGGATGGGTTGAAATATTGAACTTTCTTCTTTGGTGAACAATTGGTATTATATTATAAACCATATTTTTTAGCTGCATTTGGGAATAGTTGAGTATTTTTTTATTTAAATATATAGTACAAGAGCTTTTACATTTCTTGTAAAGCCACTAGCATACATAGCATTTTGGGCAGGTCCTTAATCTTAATCTTAATTTTCCCTAGCATACGACCAGCCAAATCATTTAACCATCAAGTACCCATTCACTGCTGGGTGAAGAGGTATGCAGTTAAGGATTGGTGCCCAGTCAACCCTCTCTGGCCATGATACGAACCCAGGCCAAATCGCTCGCTAAGTGCAGGGCGAGTGTATTACCTCTGTGCCACGGGGAGTGCCATATAATCCAATGAATAACTTAAGGCAATTAAAGATATTAATGACCAATCTCTCTTAACTCTCCATTTTAACTGATATTAATCTGATTAACTGTTGGATTATGTTATGAATGTGTACCAAAAAAAATGTACGAAAAAAATTAAAACCATGTGACTGCATTATCAATTTTTATGTATCAATCATCATTTCTGTGTATGGAAAGTGCTTCTGTAAACAACTTGTGTAATGTGCTCCTAATTATATACTGTACTATAATGTGAAACATATAGTGCTTTCACTCCAGCAGTAATATAATTGTATATTGGAGGATCAAGAATGGAAACAAAATAAACTTTTAAAACAATGCATATTGATAAAATGTTTATTCGAGACATTATAATCCTGTACAGACTTGTTCACGCATTCTGTATGAAAACCCTTAGCGAGAGTACTGGTTAGAAGTAGGTAGGAATGGAAAAAGACTTGTCTTATATATTTGGTTAACATACACTGCCCATAAACTCAGTATCATCTGCCTTAAAAATTGACTAGTCTTGAACACTACCAGATATTGGGTAAGTCACTAGTTTCAGAGATTTCCACAAGTGATTTTCTCCCTTTGTTTCAGAAACAGTATTTAAAAATTTTAAGTATTGGCTTTATAGGAAACTGGTTCTTATTGGAAGTCCCAGAAACTGGTGCTTTACAATAAGTCCCAGATGAAGGCAGAAAATGTTTAGGTTACAACCACACCGCTGTAGTTCACTAGCACTACATCTCACTTTGTTTCATTTATTGTAGGAAAACGAATGATTTGTATAAAAGTCTCTTCAAAAACATCTACTGGGTAACGTGCTATACATAATCGAGTGAGCGGGTACAACAAAGTTATCTGGTATTACACACACTCCAAGACGTCACATTCCATAAAGTCATCACCGAATTCCCAAAGAGGTGGTTCGGAAGTTCATGAAAAAGCAATGAGAAATAATTTGTTCGGAAATGCAAGTTTGGACGTTTTCCTTAGCAGCACATGCCAATCAGAACACAGTACAGTACACAGTAAAGTTCTCAGTTGTGATTGGCTAGCAGCTGCTTAGTAAAGTTCTCTCTTACGTTTTCGAGTTATACAGTAACTTGCTTTTTCCTGTAAGTACGAACACTATGCAAATCTTGTTGAAGCAATATGGCCATAATTTAATTTTCTGAAAAACCACAGAACAGTATTTTTAAAAGACAAGATCTTTCATTTGATAATAATTTATGTGCATGCCCCTAACAAATCATGAATAATTTTGTTTTAAACCTTCCATTTTAATATTATCACCTACAGTTAACAACGAGTGAACAGCTTACTGAAAAATACCTCATCATAATTTAGGAATGGCTGATTGGTACTTACAAGAGGGAATAGCCAGAAACATCAAAAAGTCTCAATTTGGCATGTTAGGTTTATACAGTATACTGTACTGACAGACAAATCATTCATGCCATTAACTGTTTCATATTTAAATAAAACATTGACACCCCACACGGCAGTTTCAGTGTACAACTGTCAGCCCATACACAGCATAAAGGCTGTGTTGTAGCTACATTAAGTCTTGTTTCCAAAATGCATTCTTTTGCTTCATTATGCTGCCTGAAACATTACATCACTTTGGTTAATTTATTAAAAAAAAAAGTTGCAAAATTTATTCTAAACTCTTGGCAACAGGCTGTAATGACAAAGTGCATTATGTGAACAAGCCTTTAGAGAACCAGTCATAGATCCATGGCATTTTTTCATGATCTATGCCACAATTTTGACGAGGTGATGAAAATTGAGCTTCAGTCAGTGATCCCAGATGGCTCAATTTTCCTATTTAAAAAGGAATTTAAGGTAAAAAAATGAACCTTGTGGCATAATCACTATAAGCTCAAAATCCTAAATCTCGTCATATTTCAATGACAGGCAAAGAGAAAAACTGAAGAGAATGAAGGCACACACGATGATACAAAGAACACACAACAGCTCTTTGTATTCTTCTAGAGACAAGGCCTGCACTTGGGGGGGTGGGGGGGGAGGAGGCTCTCTGGTTTTAAAAGGTTTAACTGGAGGGGGTGGGGGGGGAACTTTAAGAGTGGGAGTGATTTTATTTGTCTCAGATTAAATGAGAAATGATGAGTAAAACCCCATTAAATCTCACCCACCACTCTTTAGGATATTTGTTAATACCAATAACTATGTTGGTTAACTGATAAACTGATTAAATGGTATCAAAGTCATGTGAAACTGATCATGCACTAGAGTTAAGTGGCTATAAATTTCCTCTCAAATGAGAATTCTTGACAACCTCTTATGATTATAAAACATGCTTTTACTACACTTTGGTTCAATGTAAAAGTTCTGAGGTGAAAAGTCTAACTTTGATGAATGCATGACTAGTGTATTTATTTAAGGGGTATTCAAGAATTCCCTCTCAAGATACTATTCACATGTACATATTTTTCAAATTGAAAATTGGGCTGCAGGCCAACAACATGCGGCTGCGGGCTGGACAGTGTTTGGACCGCATGGGTACTGCGGTGAGGATGTAGTGATGGTTTTGCGGTTACGGTATCGATAGGCCATTACCCGCATGTTACGTGTCTACTGAGGGAAAGTTCAGAAAAGAAGTTCTTGATCAAACAGACAGTTCACTGAAAATTCATAGAATTATATGTGATACTCTGTGATTATTTGAACTTTCCACCTGATCAAAATAATTTTTTCAAACACCCTAAAACTGTAAACTTTAAAAGAACACCATCAATTTTATGATGGCAATAACACATCAAATTTAATAAATATTTAAAATTCAGATCAATCATAGATTATTATAGTTCACATATATATATTCTTATATATGCATATATTTATATATATATCTCGAATTGTAACTGAGCTTTTCTTTTAACAGGCTTTAATGTGAAGTTTCTATACAATAAGTAGATAATGAAACATTAAGCATTTATGAAAGTGGTAGAGATTTAGGGGGAATATATATATAGTAGTTCTCTGTGCATTTCAGCTGAAGAATATACAATATGGAACACTTTACATTGGCATTTTGGGCATTATCAGACTCAATGATGAGATGAGATGAAGGCGAAAATTCTTTGACATTCAACACTCCATAAGTGACAGCCAAATGGGTCTGAGAATCAGTTTGTTTTAGTTATGCAGATATTAATAATACAGTACTTAACACATTTGGTAGAATATCAAAGTCTGGCATTAATTTAGTTGATTAATTCAATAATTTTTATTTTTATATTTTTATACAATGGTTCGCATAAACTAACAATATGAACCATTGAACTTAACTTTAATTGCCTGGACTGTGTCACTAGCCTCCAATATACAGTACTTTCATAAACCCTCAAACATACACATTATACATATTTTGATGCCCTTGATTCCATATAAAAATTAGTGACTACTGAAAGACTGGGCATTCTACCTTATGTGACATTTGGCTGCCAAATTAACATTGTGAACACTGGGACCAAGATATAAAGCAAGGTAACAAAATTCACAACCAGAATGTAAACCAAGTAATTTGACAATGGCACGTACTGAGAATAAAAGCAAAATTTAACATGCACGTACCGAAAGTTAACATGTTGGACCTCAATTTCTCAACAGATTATGAGTGAATGGTAATGTAAACACTGGCACTGGTTTCATTAGTAAACATTTCAACTCTTGGTTCTTGGTAGCAGGATGGAATACTAGTTTATACAAAAAAGCACTTGTGGATTTTCAGTACAAGGATAGTTGGAACCAACACAGACATTTTTCAATTAAAAATCTGAATACCATTTTGGTTCCCTTGTTTTAATATCATCTGCATAATTGTATTTTATATCTTTCAAGTTTTATACAATTTATAAAAATTAATCAACATCATATCTAAATCACTAATGATGTACCTATGTCACTGTTAAACCAGATTGATAGAATGTTTTAGAAAATTTTACATAACAATTTTGAAGGCTAAGTCTAGATCTACGAAGTAAACTAACCGATCATAGACCGGTATATGCAAAATACCCCATGGCCCTTGTAATCTTAGGTTACATAGCAACCTCAAGATTACATAGCAACCCTTAACATTTCTCCTCAAGGGATTTGAACCTCCGTGGGTGCCCAAGATACCTCAATACTGTTCCTAGGGTGCTATATTGGCCCTCTCCTGCACTGAGGGCCAATTCACATAAGGCAGGACTTTTCATACAAAAGGTCAAAATGGTAAGATCATAAGGATCTATGCTAACTGATAACAATCCCTAACCAAGCTCATCTTCCCATTATAAACATAATTGTCCTGCAGTTCATCTTAGTAATTATCTCTGACTATCAAGATTTTTCCAAAAGAAAGGAAGGCATATATGGGCAACAGGTATCCCATTATGATGAAAACAGCTCATGATTTCTTACACAATATTTTGTATAATGTTATTGGTACTGGAGGCAGTAAACTGTTACTGCCTTCTTGAAATTCTGAATAAATCCAATAAATTTGTTATTTTTAAATAATTTCCTCAAATTATCTGTTCGATTACCAGGTATTAATACAAAATTGGCCATTTAATTAATTCCCCATTTTTAACTACAGTTTTAGTGGAAGTCTTATATAATAAAATTTAGAGAATAATATAAAGGTAAATAGATGTACTTTTAATAATTTTGATGATGAATTGGTGTAAGATGAGGCAGGAGAGCAGGGAGAGGGGGATCACCTTGGCCATGCTCGTCCCCCCCTCCACACTGTTGGACACGCCTTCCATGTGGACTCAAGATACAAAAAGTGATGCTGTCCACTGAAATTTAAAACTAATGAGTATAACTAAGATCCATACTAAGGAAACATACTTGAAGCAACCAACAATCTAACTTTGTACTAGCTACCAAAACTCTACTCAATTCTCATATTATTCTCACAATCATGTTACAAGATGGTGTGAATTAATGCATGAGTAAATGTCTTGTAATTATAAGCCCAGAGTCTGATCAAACTGGCTGATTCAAGTTCATTTCTGAAGTATTGAGGTAAGCCTGCATGGCTAGGAATGTGAAAGGACAGCAGCAAGAGATGCCAACATAGGCCTAGTCCATCCTCCCATACACGAAGCTGCTCATCAGCACAAAAATCTCCAACTTTGGCAGGCAAATGGTTTTACTTATCGCATGAGAAGAGACCCAAAGATCCTCAGTCTCCATAGCGAACTGTAAATACTACAGACTAGTTGTCAAAAACCAGAAGAAAAGGTAACAAAGTCGTACTCAGACTACACCTAACAAACAATGATCAAGAACCGCATTCAGGAGACACCCTCAACTTAGCTAATATAGTAACAATGAAATGCTAACAACTGCTGCACTTCAAATATGATACAGTTTTGTTTACACACACAATGTTTGCACTCCCACTTAATAAATGGATACCATTTTTATGATTAGAGCTGCATGTGTTAGTCAAATATGAGTTTAATAAAGATGTGGAAATGATAAGATGATGTTGAGTGCATCAGCTGATAGTATATCATGAAGGTATTGTCTGATTTAAGAGCATTTCCTGAATACAGGCCTAAACTGACAGATAAATGGGAATGACATATCTCATTCTGCTCCTTTTTGATATTCATACAACTCTCATACAGGAGAGCTACAATAGTGGTGACATTAAAATATCACAGATTTGATAGAACATTTGTTGTATGTTTTAAATAAAGCACTTGTAGGGGATATGGTACAAAACAAACATGAAGAAAAGCCACAAATACACTCGTGGCCATGGTTGACTCCCCTGCCTAGGTCCAGTGCTCCACTCTATTCCCAGGCACTGCTAGTCAGGGCGGTGCCGCCCCCATCACCACCTTAGGGGGATGGGGGCCCACATCGCCCTGTGGGATCCACTAGCACCAATCATCCTCATCACTGTCACTATGGCGCACCCCTGGAGCCGTCCTTCTGGGTGCCCCGGCACCTGCTGCACCTACTGGGGCAGGTAGTCGTGGCACTGCACGGTCCCGCCCTGGTTTGTACCCGTTAGGCACTGCTGGTGAGGGCAACTGACGAGTGCCCCGCCCAATGGCTACTGCCTGTTCAAAACTTAGTGGCTCCTCTGGCCGCCGCTCATATGGGTATTGGTCTCTGATTGGTGCCATGGGCGGGCGGCGAAGCGCACCTGGTGGTAAAATTTTTCCAGGAGGGGGCACACGAGGTCGAGCACTCCCTTCTGTAATGGGTGGAGTCCTTCTCTCACGGAACACTGGTGGCATTTCTAATTTGGGCACATGTGTGGGCGAGGCATTCAACTTGGGGAAATTGATAGGTTGTGATCTAGTAGGTGACTTTCCCCCAGGAAGGGTGTGATGGCCTGCACCTTGATGTCCTGGTAGAGCTTGGGATGGCTGGGGGCCCAGGTGAAGTGTTGAAGGTTTATTAGGTGTTGGGGGTAGTCGTCGGCCACCACCTCTCCTCTGTGGTATCGTAGGATAGCTAGAACCTGCACGCCGGTGTGGGGAAGGACTACGAGACCGTCGGTCTAAGGAAGCTGTGCCATAATATTCTAAGGTGCGGCCACGGCGTCCTGCAGTGCCTGCAAGTCCTGTTAGCGGTGAGGGACTACGGGAACGAGCATCCAGCCTTGTGGTCATATAATGACGATCTGGACTGTTAGAGGCAGAGCGAATATCCCGCATACCCCATGGTCGTGGAGGGAAGGGCTCACGGCGCCGACTAGGACTGCGGCCTCGCAATGGAGATAACACCCCATAATCATCACCATGCACCTTTCCTGTAACATAAAAATTGGTCACGTGCTGCCCAAGTAACAACAGTTTAGCTTTTTTATGGTCAGCTTATGAGCTTATATCACTCAATGCTTCAATATGCATAACTGAAGAATTATGTTCCATTGTATTCAATAAAGAGGATGGCCATTATTAAAGGTAATCAGTGATGAAAGCATATATTACACTACCTTGAACATGCTGTCAAAATACTATAATACAACATGAGACTTTGACATATGTAACATCTTGTTAAATATATCCATATACTTTTAATAATTAACACACCCAAGAAGTGGCATTCAGATTTTAGAGCAAGGCGGCAGAATACACAGATGTACACAATTGGTATGGTGAAGCATTTCTCATGAAATTAGCTCATTGTTATAGTTCACAGACATCACTAATAATAAAAATAGAGGTAATCTACAACTACAGGTCAGGACTTAACAAGGTACACAAAAACTGACAATAAACAGAGTATAGTATATCAACATCTGACACAATGTTCATCATAACTATAAAACTAACATAATGTCATCAAACAATACAGGTATCCTAATTCTGAAAATATACCTGTCTGTTTTGACTATTAAACTCTTATCATTTAGTAAAGCCTTTTATCATTTAATAATGCCATGTAGCATTTAATAAGGCCACTTATCAGTTAATAATACCACTTATCATTTAATTAAGCTTATTTAGTAAAGCCACTTATAATTTAGTAAAGCCACTTATCATTTAGTAAAGCCACTTCTCATTTAGTAAAGCCAGTTTTTCATTTAGTAAAGTCATTTATCATTTAGTAAAGCCATTTATTATTTAGTAAAGCCACTTATCATTTAGTAAAGCCACTTATCATTTAGTAAAGCCATTTATCATTTAGTAAAGCCACTTATCATTTAGTAAAGCCACTTATAATTTAGTAAAGCCATTTATCATTTAGTAAAGCACTTAAAATTTAGTAAGGCTAATTTAGAAATGACATTTATTATTTAGTTAAGTTTCTTTAGTAAAGTCACTTAGTACCACATCTTAACATTTTGTGAATCATTTTCATATTTAATAATGCTTGCATAATTTAGTAAGAGCCACTTATTATTTAGTAAAGCCTCTAACATTTACTTATATAATTATGAAAAGACGGTGCCAAGCCTAAAAGATTGTTTAGTACATCTGTGTTGCAGAGAAATAAACATTCCTAGATATCACTCAGGATACCAATACGAGAGCAGAAAGGCACAACACGAGTTATCTCAAAGAGTCAAGTTCACAAAAGGATTTTAAGGGATGAATGACTCAAATGAACATTGGGAAAGCAAGATTTCCGATCATCTTGAAAATCAGAACATTTTATGATCTACGAGGGGGGGGGTATGTGGCCATTACAAAACAATGTACAGGTGTTTGTTCCATCAAGTGGCCATAAAGTTAACTGTGTGTGACCAGTATGCATCCTAGCCAGAGACAGTTCTCACTTCCTGTTATGGTGACAGGAGGAAGGCCATGGGGTCACACTTAATTGTATGCAATTTCTTATTCATATTAGCTAACCATATACACTACATCTTTAATACCTGGGATTGGGTTAAATAACAGGGCAGAAATCAGATTAAGGAATTTCTGGAAAATGTTACAGGAATAAATAGCTTCTTTAGCAGCAGTATTCATGAGGTTATTTGGAGGCAACACCAATATGGCTGGGAACCCAGCAAAAAGCATTACATGCAGGAATATATTTGTAATGGAGTGTGAACAGATCTTTCAATAGGGATAGTGGTTAAGGAACAGCACAAATAAGAATTGGGACACTACTAATTAACTGCAGAAAGCATTGAAGGCAATACAGATTGTGGCAGTCTTGTAATTTAAACTACAGAAGCTTTATATTTGTAATAATTGATCAGGAATTTGGCTATCATTATTTATTTACATAAATGATATATGGAAGCATTACTTAACAATAAGATAAGGAAGGAATTATCATTTATGCACTACAAAAAAAAACTACAACTTACTTCACAAGTGGTTTATTTACACTCTCCTATCTCAACTATGATGCAAGCTTACTCACTACAAACTATCACAAAATGACACCTTGCCATATGTGTGCACTTTTGAAAGCAAATGTAAACAAGAATCTAAAAAAATTCTGACCTCACAAATATTTCTGCGGTGCAGCAAAACATGACCTAATGTTAAATGTAGAAAGTGTAGAGATAATGTATAAATTGACACACACTAAAGTTAAAGTGTGCATTTAAGCATGGTGATTACAAAATATAATGAATAGCAATAAAAAGCAAGCTATAAAGGTAATAGATTGAAGATGTCATGATACACACACACACAGCTCAAAAAACAACTGTTATTGTGAATACAGTAATCTTAAAAGCCTGTTATCATCTATGTACTGAGTGCCTTGTCCAAAATGACAAAGCAACTAAATTGTTTTACATGTCAATGCCAAAAACTTTGCAGGTAAATTTTTAGTTAATGGTGTGTAATTACCTAAGTGTAGTTACAGGGTGGGACACCACTATGCTCGTGGTGTCCTGTCTTTCCAGTACTATTATAAAATGTTTTAAACTATTGACGGTTTTGGCCTCCACCACCTTCTCATTTACCTTGTTCCAACCGTCTACAGTACCACTCTGTTTGCAAAAGTGAATTTTCGTATATTTCTTGGGCAGCTTTGTTTAGTTAGCTTAAACTTGTTATTAACTATTTACTTGTTCTTAAACTTCCAGTTACACTTCCTTAAAAATTATGTTGATTCACATTACTATTTTGTACACAGTGATCATATTGCCTCTTTTTCTTCTATCTTCGAATTTTGGCATGTTTAATACCTCTAATCTCTCTTCATAGCTCTTGTCTAACAGTTCCGGAAGCAATTTAGTTGCATGCCTTTGCACCTTTTCCAGTTTGTCGATGTGGTTCTTAAGATATGGGCACCATACAACTGCTGCAGGTTCCAACTTTGGACTTACAAAGGTCATGAACAATTTCTTTAGTATTTCACCATCTATGTATTTAAAAGCAATTCAGAAATTGGAAAGTGTAGCATAGCTCCTCACACAACTTATTCTATTCCTTGCTCCTCTCTACCCCTCTTGCTGCACTTGGGCTCAATGTATCTTAACTTTGTTTTTTTGTTAGCTTAATCCTCTGTCTTTTATTTTCTTTGTTCTTGTAGTGATGGGGCTGAACAGGCAGCATGCAGCTACATTGGGTTCATTTGCCCATTTGGTTTTGCAGCTTAGTATCTGAGTGGTTGTCCTGAACTTGGACCTTGTTTTTGGGGACTTAGTCTTAGAGCGGTGAGTATTCATTTCCCCCACCATCCGCTGTTTCCTCCAGGCTCCAGGATGTTTGTGAGTTTTGAAGCCTGGGCTGCTGTTTGCATGGGGTGTAGCTCAGCTTTGCTGATCAGCAAACTTTGCTAAATTGTATACTAATTGAAAACAAATTTACTGACAAAGAGATGTTAAAAGCAGGTGTTTAGATGTTAGCTGATGCACAGTTGTTGGTTTATTTCATTATACTGTACTCTTTAGTGGATAACAATAACAGTTTTATCTCAAATTATATTTCTAAATTATCTAATGCAGCATTGTTTTGAGTTCAATGAAGAATTATCTTATTGTGATATGACACAAGGGAAGCATATATATTTTTATTTAAATAATTCTTTAAAATTTAATTTAAATCTATACGTTTCTTGAAACTATATCTACAATATATATTTTGTCATCTAATGTATCCCAAAAGAATGTATTAAAAATTACTGGTGGTATATTTATAAATTATTATGTAATGATTAACAATCAAGAAGGTGCAGTTATAATTCAAGCACAAGCATGTTTTTCTATCAGTTTAAACTCTTACATTGACAATTTCCATTTCAACAATCACACACACACACACACATACATATATATATACAGTGGTACCTCCATTTACTAATTTAATCCGTTCCCAGAGATGGGTCATAACTCAAAAATTCGTTACTTGAAAAACATTTTCCCATGAGAAAAAATGTAAATTAAAATAATCCATTCCACACTCCCCAAAATATTAACTTCAAACCAAATTTCATACATAATACACACACACATTTTAGTATGTACACACACACACATTATAGTATGTACAAGTTATAGCTTACCTTAATTGATGACTCTTGTTGGCATATGGAAGATGGTGAGGAGGGTGGGGAGAGGGGAAGGGGAGGTGGTGTTACTGTTTGGAAGGGGAGTCCCCTTCCATTATAACATCAGGCAGCGATGACTTCTCTGGGGTACTCTCTCTCCTATGTTTTGCAGGCATACCACTAGGACCTGGTTGTGGCTCACTGCTTGCTTGTCTTACAAAGAACCTTTCTAAAAATACTTGTTTTTCCCCACATTTTAACACTTGTCTGTAGTGAGACATCATATTGTCATTTAAAAGGTCAATGCAACGGCTTGCTACAGCCTTATTTAGGTAAGTTTTTTCAACAAAACTTTGCAGTTCTTCCCATACTTCATGCATTTTCTTAATGAGGAAGGGACATCCTCTACTGCCTCTACTCTCACCTATTTTCTTACGTTGAACCTTATCACTGACTTTCTTGGGACCCATGGTGTGATATATAATAATTACTTTTGCGTTCAAAAAACAAAAAGCACAAAAACAATGAAGTTCTTTACAAAGAATTCAAACGCAATCGTCGCTAAGTGGGTGACTGGTAAACTGAGGCGGGGTCACCCGTACCACCAGGAACTACGCGCTTAGTCAACCCGTACGTGTATCAACAAAGTCGCAAATCGAGGCAAAGGTTGTAAATCGAGTCAAGTTTTACAACGAAATTGGGGTTGTAGCTCGAAAAATTTGTAAGTAGGGGCATTTGTAAATTGAGGTTCCACATTGTATATACAGTATATTATATATATATATATATATACAGTACATATATAAGTTGTGAGGGTACCACCTGGTGGTACCTCCACACAGTGGTGGTACCACTACCACAACTGTGAATGATCTCTTGTTTTTCCTCTATCATCATCCTCACAACTATTTTCTTAGGTTGAACTTTACCACTGACTTTCTTGGGACCCATGGCATGATATATAATAAGAACTTTTATGGTAAAAAAACAAAAAAGCTGGCAAACAATGAAATTCTTCACAAAGAATTCATGCACGGCTGCGGTCGTCACTACGCGGGATAGACTTGTAAACAAACTGAGAGTGCTTCGCCCCGCATCCCCAGCACCATTCGCTTGTTCGACCCATATGCATATGAACAGACGTCGTCTTCCAAGTAAACCGTCATACACCATTTCAAATTTTACAGTGGATTTGACATCGTATACAAAAAAATTCATACTCTATGGCAGTCATCAGCTGAGGTTCCACTGTATATATATATATATATATATATATTTTTTTTTTTTTGATGCAACACAGATGAATGTTTAATGAATGACAGATGAACTAGTTGCATAGGAAGTTTGCATACCTTTACATGCAGACAGAGTCAGAAGAAGAGTTAGTTAATTTTGCTATCTAGCTTAAACCTCCTACCGTACTTCTTATATAAGCATATACTGTACTGTTTCCGGACATAACCATAAATGCACCCCAGCAGATGATGGTAGGGGAAAATTAAGAACATATGAGAAGATGTTCCCATACTACTTGGGACATCTCACATCTTCCAAGGCATAGTTTCCTTGGATATCTGTGTATTATTAATGTCAGATGTTAATTTATTAACGGGAAAACACTTCATGCTGATACAAACTGTACAATACAATAAATAAATAAATAAATGTTTGTACATATTACTAAATTAAATACTTAAAGACACTGACCTTGCTTCTATCACAAATGGTGAAACGAACACATGGAGACATTAGGATTTGAAAGGATAAACAGGGAGTGAAATTTATAAAAAAAACAAAACTACTTAGAGCTACAATTTTAATATACAGAAAATATTAATAGAAACTAACTCCCTTTTGTCCCTTTGTGAGAGGAGTGGTTCAAGAATCAGAAAATGCTAAATTTGCTAAAAAATATTGAAAGTTATAATAATGAATGAATCATTTATGCTGTATAGTAATATGTTTTAGAGGTATATGTGTAGATATTAAATAGATATATTGTATATCACTGAATATTCATTCCAATACAAAAAATTATGTATACTGTGTAAGGAAAATTGTATGAATAATCGTACCGTACATGTTTTGACTGCTAAACTCGGAATGGAAATCATGTAAATATAAATTATTGCTTTCGAGTGAATGTAATAGCTTTTATGTTCATAATATTATTATACCGTATAGTTCTAAATACAGTATATTGTTTGATTCTGCATTGTACTAGTCACCCAAGAGATGTTGCTACACTTCATTTCCAAGACATTCCATGGTGGCAACTACTACCACACATACAGTAGTTCACATACGTTCAGAGTCGGTCTATGAATGCTACAGAAAAAAGTCAAAGAAACTTTTCTGTACATTTTGTAGCACAGTACGAGCACGGTATAAAATACAACGCATTATTTTCAATAATAACTTATTAGTGTAATGTAAAGGAGCTTTCCTGTGCTTTGGAGTAGTCCAGCCTCACTGTGTCACACACCTCACAACTCCTGAGAGGAGGCCTAGTTATTGAGGATATACCTGGAGCATATCAGGGAAGTGTTTCGGGAGTTCTTCTACTCCCCAAGTTCGGCCTGGGGCTAGACTCGACATATGTGGGACACTATGTGGGACACTATGTGGGGCACTGGGTGAGGGGCCCACCTTCGGTGTGAGATGTTTACCTCAAATTCTCTTTCATTATCATCACTCCATCATCTGTACAGGAAGATACTAACAGAGCTGCATGACCAGGTTGGCAGCTTGAGCCACATATGCTGCCTATGGTTGCTGTCTTGATACTACTGGCCTGTAGCCAAAGCGATGTACTTAATTTTTGTGGGTCCCGTGTAGCGCATGGGAGTTTCAGATTTTTTGCAGTAACTAAAAAATCTCAAGATGTGATGCACAGCACTGATCAAACCTCTGAGGATGTGATGTGCATTGCAAGGTTAAAGTGTTCCCCTAACTATAATTTACATAAATATCTGTCCCCCACTACGCTTTGGTAATTACACTTATGTAACTACCAACTACAGGCATAGTGAACCTGATGTAAGACAGAAAAGAGGTGACATAATACTCAAAGAAAGAAGAGGTATAAAATTACCTTAAATCTGTATGTATGTGCTGTCAGTCCTGGAAACCACTACTCATGAAGAGACCTTAGAAAACCAGTCTGAATCCTCACAAAAACACTACAGATTGGGTTAATCCCTTCACTGAGCCCTGTCATGGAATGAAGCCCATGCCTAGACCAGTTTTGGCATGAGGAAGCTGTCAAACAGTGCAAGACATGTCTGTAATATTGGCCTACTTAAGGCAAAAGTAATAATATCAAAAAGTGTCCCTGCAATCTCCCACCCTTGGCTGTTTGTATGTATATTTGTGTGGATATGTGGGTATGTGTGCAAGTCTCAAGAACAACCTTATGACCTCTGAGGCTGAACAAGTGCCTCAAACAAGCATCCAGTTCGGGAAGGGGGATAAAGACTATTAACTGAATAATTTACAGCTGGAACTCATGTACCTCTGACATTTGAGACGATGTAAGTGCAAATGTGGAAAACCAGTAAGTAAATACTGGAACAATGCAGCAAGCAACACGGTACTCTATTTGTTGTAGAGCCATGGTAGTGGTGACTATTTTGGAGAGGGAAACCAATCATAGGGCATCAGTCAGGCTTCATGAGGTAGCTAGAGGTAAGAAACCTTATTTTTGTGTTAGGTTGTGTTGCCTGGTGGCAGTCAGAGATTGTGGTCAGGGTTAGTGGCAGAGTAGGGCAACCATAATTTTTCAAATTTGGCGATTAACAGTCCTTTTGCTGTCAACTACAACTTGGGAAGGTTGTGGAGCTTCGGAATGTGTTTTCTAGTGATCTTTCTGGGCTGGATTGAGTATTCTTCAACTTCTGCCTAGAATCAGTATGACCTAGAAGGGACAATTTTAAATGATCCTTGATGTGCATTGCAGAGTTCCCTGATGTGTATTGCAGACTGTCAAATTGCTTTGACTAAGTACAGACATATCCTGGGGCCAGGAAGTTCTTTCCTTACGAGTAATCTGAGTGGAATAGCTCAGAATATAGTAGAGAAATACACTATTAAAATTTAGTATCAAAGGTCTTATGTTTTTCAGCATTTTCTGAATTCTTTAACACAAGTAAATTCTTTATTACATGACTAATACCTGCAAGGGTCATGCAATAATGCCATTTGTCATTACAAGAACAAATCCTCTTTTGAGAACATTAAACAGCTACAAATAGTGTACATTATTACTTTTCATAGTTATGAAGATTTTCAAATAGTACTCATTATTACTATATTTTACATCTATGCAAGATACGTTAATGGGTTCATATTTCTTACCACACAACTCTACAAGACTCTACAAATAAAATCGGCTTCATAAAATGAATCTTATTATAATGACAAATTGAATCATCTCTAACTGAGTTCAGTAGTGAATATAAAGAGTATTTCATTTGCAATCAACACTCAACTTTATGTTGCATAAGTTTAAGTTAATCAAAAGGCCAGTCTTCAACTAATGCACATTGAAGTACAATAGGGAAGGGCAGTGATGGTTCATATGACTGGAATGTTTGGATAATGGATTTCCTAAACAAAAAATGAGTTCTGCAACACCCAGACTGACCCCTTGTGATAAATTCCCTATGTGTATTGTTATGTCATATCCTACAATTTTTTATGAAGCATCTGAACCATCCTCACTCTTCCCTTCAGGGAAAAACAGATAACAAGGTTATCTGCTCGAAATGTTATTTATATTATTGCACTGAATACCACATTCTTTTAATCGGGAATATCTTGCATCAATATTTAAGGCACGAACAAAACTTTATTTACTTTTAATGTAAATTATCTTGAATATGGATGTAAATAATCATATTTAAATCGCAGAATAAAGACGTGCAGTACTGTTAATATAATTACCCATTAAAAAGTCCTTACTGTATGTCTTTGATCAGATATTTAGTATTAAATTGATGGAAAATGAATTTTCTAAAGATGATATAAGAAAATTCTTCACTACCTACTCACTGAGAGGCATGACCCTGCAGTTTACATACCTCATGTGCACTATGACGACGACCCTGGCCTGCAGACTCAATTACCTACCTCGTAGCCTACCTCTCTTGTGGATGTTATCATATTTGACGAGGTCCACCACATCACTAACGGCATCACTGAAGCCAATATCATGTGGTTGCTGGACAGGTCTTCTTGGTGAGGGACTCCGCCTAATTAGTGTTGGAGAACGCATATGTCTGAGGTATGCACGATTAACTTCATAATAGCATCACGGGGTTAATTAATAGGGAAATCCTTATCAGATGACCAACTCAATTTGATCATTATACATAGACAAAAGAGCAAAGATTCCTTCTTCTAATATTTAGGAAATTTAGTATTCAGCAGTCTCTTTTAAACTAAAATTCTGCCCATTGTTGCTATAACATGAAATACTGCATATAACAACAAGAAGCTTTGGAAGCATTTACTTTCTGTAAACACCCGACATTATTTATATACTACACATTAATGTAACCTCCATTGTATATTTGCATCATCATCATTATGTATATGGTGTACTGAACTCATCTATCTGTAATCATTAATTATTTGATTTTCCATTACCTGTACCTGGGAACATTGAAAAGATATATTATATATTATTTGGAAATAAATACACCAATTGCATCTAAAAATAAACAATACCCAAAATGAGAGTGAAACAAGGAAAATTTCTTAGCATACAGATAGACAACAAACTAAACTTCAACTGCCATATAAAAACCCACCGTTGAATGTTACGAAACGTCTCTCTCTGTAGGAGCCTCGGTGGCTCCATGAAACTGTCTTGTTGAGGTTGCTGCATGCTAAAAGGTCACATTAGCTGTGTTTTCCTTGGCCTATTGGGGTCCAGAGCCAGAACCTGGCACCCTTCCCTCACAGAGGGCCAGGAAATTAGTGACAATCCACCACCCCACTGGAAACTGCCTTCAGAAAGTCAGCAAAGCCTTTCTGATAACTGGAGGATTCTTGGAAAACGAAGCACCTATCTGTTGCCCAACTGGAACTTTAAGCCTTTGCTGGAGTGCCACTTTGGCATGAAGGTGTTAGATGAACCACATCCTAATCATGTAAATTGCTAACCACCATATTGTGGATAATAACATTTCATTGACCTGGACAATTGGAGCCTCGAACCATCGACCACATAAACTGTAGCCTGTAGTTCTACCTACTTAGTCACCAACACCCCTAAAGTGGCATTCCAGGGAAGGCTTAAGTTCCAGTTGGGCAGCAGATGTGCTTCTGGAATCCTTCCTCTAGGGGTGTTGGTGGCTCAGTAGGAAGAGCTGCAGGCTATGGTTTATTTATATATATAAATAAACCTGTGTAGGTTTATATATATATATATATATACAAAATTTTCTACTGAAATGTAAACCCATACTTAAAATTCTTCCTAGAAGATTGTGGATTGTGACAACCTATGGGCGTCTTACTACATATACGTGTTTGACACAAAACCTGTGAATTAATTTCTTGCTATCAACACTGTTAATTCTATTATAATATTTATTCACTAGTGTTAAGTTCTGCACTAGATTAACACTTTTGCTGCAATATCCAATAGCAGCAATGCATTCTTTGAAAATATTTTCAAATCATGTAATTTTTTTTAAGTCGTCTGACCTTCAGAACAGGCTTCTGAACCCAGAAAATGCTACCAGTGGTTAGCAGCCAAATTAAAATAAAGCAATAAATAAACACCTGTTTTACAAACATTGCAATACCTGTGAGGAGGTGTAGGTGACTGGAAGCCCCTGACTGGTGAAGGTGACCGTGATCTATACCTATTAACTGGGTATTCTTCTGGTCGCAGGTGACGGCCACCATCATCAGAAGCTAAGGACCCTCTTCTCGATGCCTGTTGTACCACTTCTGCCAGCTCCAGCCCCGCCTTCAGAATGAATCCATGTCATAAATTTATACAACATTCCTATCCTTGTGAATCACGAACACAGATTGTCCACTTGGAAAAGCAAGTTGAGTGTTAGGTCACTTCATTTATTTTTACAATACAATACAGCAAATTTTTGAAAATATTAGAGAGACCTATATATATTTTGTTACTGAAATGCATAAAAGTAACCTTCAGATTTGTTTTTATTTACAATAATATTTGTCAAGTGATAACTGTAATATGAAAAAGTATGGGTAATGGAGTTTTTACAATACAGCTTGTGAATCCAAGTGATAATCCTGAGTAAGTAATAATGTGCAAGGGGGAAACATAAAATACTATGTAAACCATTTACAGTGTAGTATAGTCATGCTTAATAGTCGGAACTGCTCTACACGACCTAGCTAGTAAGAAGGGACAGCCAGAGCAATTTTGCATATTTTCAAATATTTATTTTAAAATTAGTTTAAGCCTAAATAATATCTGTATTAATTTGTTGAATTAACAACATGAATTTCTAACTTAGTTATGCCTAATTTAATGTATTAGGTAATATTGAGAAATAATTGTCCAATTTTGGATAGATCAGGTTTTTAAGGCTAGTTTTGCCAAGAATTTTTAATATCATATTACTGTATATATGATAATTAAAAACTCATACATATGAGAAAATTTATGAAATATTTAACATTTAGGGTAGTTAAAACTACTGTACTGTGCAACTCTGGTTATAAATAAATAAACACACAAAATAGGTGTTGGAACAAGTGACTGATAATTGAGTGAAGGACAAAACTCTCAGTAGTTTCAAAGCGTCATATGACAAAGAGTACTGAGAAGACGGGACGTCACGAGTACAGCTCTCATCCTGTAACTACATTTGGTTATTACCCTTATGTAATTAGAGTACAATATAGTAACAGGAAATAAAAAATAGACAAAGGAATTTTTTAAACTCACAACTTCAAGAACTGGAGGCCACAGATTCAAGCTAAGGAAACAAAGGTGCAGAGAAATATAAAAACATTCTCTTTGAAACAGAGTGTTAGATGACTGGAACAAGTGAGAAGGCAGTGGAGGCCAAAACCATCAGCAATTTCAAAGAATACCAGGAAGATGAGACACGACGAAAATAGCTTTCATCCTGTAGCTACACTTAGGTAATTACAAACATCCCATACTCTTTAGGCAGTTATGAAATACTGTTACTGTATCCATAACAGTACTTTTTATCACATTTATAATTTGTGGATTGATATATTTTTAATTTATGAACAATACTTTTTTTAAGAAAACAAATAAAAAACTAACATAGCAACCTGACATATCCTAAATAGCCTGACTATTCATCAGTACTGCTTAAATTGCATAAATGTAGGCCATAACAAGTTAGTAACTCATGTAATCAATAATTGTGGTTATATTATTAAGGCCAAACTAATCTCAAAATAGATATATAGATACATGTATTTGTAAATACAGTAGACAAAATTGGTCTGTCTGGATGTTACTCAAAATGGTCCTTCTATACTAGGCATAGTAGTGTGGTTCTGGGTATTAGGTATGAAAATAAATAACTAAAGTAAATAATATATATATATATATATATATATATATATATATATATATATATATATATATATATATATATATATATATATATATATATATATATATATATATATATACATACAGTATTATATATATATATATATATATATATATATATATTAATTAGGTGCACTGTGTGTGCATGTGTTTGTGTGTGAATTGTAATTATCTATGTAAAAATGCATTTAAAAAATCATTGCAAAGAGTAATGATTTTTAATCAAATCTGAAAAATCTGAAAGCTAGATAACAGAAAACATGAATAAAACTACATACATGTAGTGAGTTTGACACAATAGAAATCACAGCATAATTATATTATAATGGTGCCCTTTTAACTTTCTCAAGTCCGTTATTATTTCAAACTAAAATGGTTAAAATAACGTTTCTTATCAAACACCAAGTTCTGATGTTTGACATTAATTACGGTAAATAACCAGACTAGAATATCATATGTGAGCTGAACTACCAACCAATTGGTGCACACCTGACTGCCCAAATTTATTACAAAGTCATTTTCACAATAAATGTCACTAGGGATAGTAAAAGACCACATATATTCTCTTGCCTATTACAGAGCATCCAGAAAGCTTAAAATTTAGTTTCTTTTAACGGGTTCTTGAGGAAGCTAAAAATTTATTGAAGAAATGCAGCAGGTGAGTGTTGATCATACAAGCAAATAAAATACAGCAATACCCTCAGATAAACTGTGGGTTATATGTTTAACAACTTCAATACCATTCTGATTAATGCTGCATTATATCAAATACAAAATTTATTGTAAGTTTGAGCAGTAGTGTGGCAAATTTTGAATGCTGCACCATCAGATGATAAAGAAAACATTAATGCTAAGCATAAATGTGGATATTATATACATATTTTAAACACTGTTTGGCACTGAGAAAGATGTCCATGAAAACATTATATACATACATATTATATATATATATATATATATATATATATATATATATATATATATATATATATATATATATATATATATATATATATATATATATAATATATATATATTATAAATATATATATAAATATATATATGGGATATGGGGACATTGAGGTAGCTTATTTGCATATGAGAAGGTAAAAATCATACTATTTTAATCTGTTGTTGGCTGCAAAGGCTGAAAGGACAAGAAAGATTGAAATTAAAAAGGAAAGGAAAAACATGAACTTAACATGAAGGATAATAGACATAACACATTTACAGAAATGGTCAAAATCTGGTAATAAGTGATCAGATAATTAACATCACAAAGTGACACAGTCAACAGGTGAAATTACAAAATGAAATGAAACAAATAACATGGATGAAAATGAGAAATGCAGTTGATTTTGTGCAAGTTATACAACAGATGAGTGAACAAAGAGATGGAATGGACACAATATGAGGTTCATGTGAAGAGCTGACAGACCTTGGGTTACAAACATGTCACACAGAGTACACGAACACATGATAGGAGAGGCCGTCACACTCTCTTACATCAAGCATTCAAAGTAGGTCTATATCATAAACTGGATACAATCTCCATGTCCTTCAATATGAGTTACTTTGCTCCCAGAAAACAAAATAAATATATCAATAAGCATTGTAAAAGCAAGCAGGCAACACATTACCTACAATATTCAATAAATGCAAACAGAGGAGTAGAGATTTGTGAATCAAATAAAGCTAAATAAAAATAAATCACATGAAAATAATTAATCAACAATTACTGGTAACAAGGAGTAGAAACATCATAATATATTTGTTATTATATGTCTAAATTTTAAATATTTTGCATTAAGTTATAATATATAAAAACTTCACAATGGTCATCTTTGAACTAACGCATTTTGCATACTTTGATCAGAGTTTTCACGAGTGATATATATATATATATATAAACGTTGCTACAAGTAATTGTTGCAGAAAAGATTAAAAAAGAAGTTAAAGATAGTTTCTGTGTAAATATAGAACAGGAGAACGTAAACAATTATAGCAGCTGAAAAGTACAATTCAGTTGGTATTATTACATGCAGCAATGATGCTTTTGAGTGCTTCATAAGCAGTAATTGTAATAGTGGTACTGTACTGTAGCAGTGGCTGTATCACTATACAGTACAGTATAATGATGCCGGAAGCAAATACAGCAAGAGCAGAGAGAATTACAGTATAATCATCATCAACACAAGCAGGAACAATAAATATTTATAATAGCTGCAGTATTGATAGGGAAAATGCAGTATTATATCTAATACCTGATGGATAATACAAGCTGTGATCAAAGTTAAAAGTAATAATTCCACCAAGAGAAAATCGGTAGAGGAGGCTGAGGCTATATTAAATGAGGTTGCATAAACAAAAGATGAATTAGAAGAAGTAGAAGTAGTAGTAGTAGTAGCAGTGGTAATAGTAGTAGTAATAGTAGTAGCAATAGTAGTAGCAGTAATAGTAGTAGTAATACTAGTAGTAACAGTAGTAGTAATAATAGTAGTAATAGTAGTAATAGTAGTAGTAATAGCAATAGTTGTAGTAGTAGTAGTATAAGGTAGAATTAGTAGTAGTAATAGAACTGTTGCAAAGGAATACAGTACTGGTACCTGGATTCCTCATTTTCCCTTCCCTAAGAACTCAGCATTCTTAAGGAGTTAAAGTTTTGAAAGATTACCTGAAAAGCTGCTGGAGAGTTGAACATGCTTCTCTGGCTACTTCACAAGTGAAGCACGTGCCATGTGTTTACAATGCAAAATATTGATGGAAATGTAGAAAATTACCACATTTAACAGAAACAAGTGTCAGAGTAAATGTAGAAAATGACTACATTTAACAGAAACAAGTGCCAGAGTAAATGAAAAAACTAGAAAAGACTTAAAATGTGAATAGAACAGTTATAAAGAGGAGGACAAAGTAGAGAGTGAAACAGGATATCAAAATCATAGATTTTAAATGTCTATCAAAGCTAATTGATCTTCTTTTTTAGAGCAAAATAGATTATTGTACCTAAAGAGCAGTAGTGGAAGAAATTCTAATCCACAGTTATATTTGAATAGTATTAGTTGTGAATGCATTTGTAGTTGTGTTTGTGATTAAGGTTGCTTTTAATTAACCCATTTTCTGTAATAATCTATGGTATTTACCAGTCGTAATAACTAGTTGACAGTTTTGATGCATGAGTTGCCTCTGAAAAATTGAGCTAACATATCAAGCTGAGAGTTGAACTTGCGTATGAATGACCACTGACATGGAGAACGTTTTTACTGGTTATAAAAACAAAAATTTGCCATAATTTACTTGCTGGTGAGTTATGGTTAAAAGTAGTCCTGTGGGGAAACCTATCCTCAGAACAATGTAACGACTGGAATTTTATTTTCATTAATTTTATTAAGAAAATTCTTAGGAGTCGTGATGAGGGATCGAACCTATGCAGTGTTCCCACGCACACGCTCTAGCAACTAGAACACGACATAGACCATGTAGACATGAGGAAATATAGACTGCATAATTCGATCCCAACCAAGGATCTTCCAGCTCAACATTGCGTATTGTTATTGTCCGGCAACCAGGAGGCCTGGTCGACGACCGGGCCGCGGGGACGCTAAGCCCCGGAAGCACCTCAAGGTAACCTCAAGGTAAGGATCCTGTTCAGCAGTGGAAGAGGATCCAGGGTTGGGATCGAAAGATATTCTACATTTCCTCATGTTTTCCAAATAGTGGGTTATTATTTTAATTGATAAGTGCAATATTGCACTTCATTTTTAACACAAGTTGCTTCTATTAAATCATAAGCTGAAAGTTTTAATACCAATAGTAGTGTCAGCAGCATTATATCACTAGGAGGAAAGAGGTACGTCTAGCTGTAGAGATAACAGTAGCAAAATAACAATACCTTCTGCGTAATAATCATTAGAAGCAGAAGCAGTGGTTTGTACAATCAAATATGTAGAGAAGCACCTTGCTCTATTTAACCAATCAAATATGCAATCAAAACTGCAGCAGTAGGTTTAATAGCAGGAGTAATGATAACAGTAAGGAATCATAAACAGTAATTAAGCATAACAGAAGTAAATAATGTACAGCTGTATGAGCAACAGTAAAGGAAGAACAGTGGCAATAGCAGATGAAGTGCAATAGCTAATAACAAAATAAAGTGCTATAAAGCAATAAAGGTTTAATAGCTGCAATTATTATTACAAGTAACTAATATTAATTACTATTACAAATAAGTAATAGTAATTTGTCATTGTACTAAGATTAAACTTTAAAATTAAACAATTAGGTAATTTCAAATGTTAATATTATAATATAGACCCATTACAAAATCACAAATACACCTTACAAAGTATTCTCACACTACATTAAAAAGAATAAGAGAGCTAAGCAGAAGACTCCAGTTAATTTATGTATTAATCTACCTTTTATATGAAAGATTCAATGAAGGTTATTTGATAAATCTCAAATTCAATAATTCAGAAGCACAACAAATGATGATACAATGCTACTGTATACTGTACACTAGAACTGCTTAACTCAAGTCCACTGCACCAAGATCATTTAATGGGGACTATAAAAAATATATTTTACATCTTTCATCTCAGTAGCAGCATTAAAGCTATATATCTATCACTCTAATTATAAAATGTAAAGCCATTGTTACATTATCATTCTATTAAATGGTTCTAACATACTATTAAATATTTCTATTTCAGACAAGGAAAGGGGAGGCTGACATCTATGAATGCTCTATTGTCAACGTTCTTGAAAAACCCATTTTCTATAAAGTAGTAGCATATGGTTATCTATGTCTACATTACGTCCAGCATCAGACATTCAGTCTAAATCAAACTTCCAGGGAAGACTAATTATCTAAAATTCCTAACCTAAGTCCTCACGTTTCTAAATATTCTAAACTCTACGAGTAAAATTTGTTCTCAAATATACATTGTATTTTTGGCAGAGGCAAAATATAGGAGTCTGACAAAATCTAGGAAAATATATTAAGAGACACTAAATGCTTCATTCTAGAACTGACAGAAGAATAAAGCACCAAAGAAAATCTAGAAGACCATTTGTGACGTCGAAAACCAAATTTGAGCTTTTGATTAGTGTTTCGAAAAGGCTCACTTTTTTATACTCGTTTGAGTCAAAATTTGGCATAGCCATTAAATACAATCTCAAGCTCACTGGTGAGGTCACAAACATATAAAACACTAAAAAACATAGTGAAAGGGAACTTTCAGATTGAATAACCACAAGAACTTTAACTAAGTTGAACAAGTAAGGTACATGTTCAAGAGTCAGAGTAGGAGAGCTGTGATACCAAGCTGAAAAGATTGAATCATTTGTGTCATAATGCCTAATTATCTCTCTTTTTTTTTATCAAAAGCACAAAATCTCAAATGTTTAGTTCTTTTGAATCAATATTTTTCCTCTAGATTTATAGATTATTGTAATTCGCTAAAGTTTCTAACAAATTATTTCAAACTTATATAAAAACATATGAAATCCAGAACTATAAAAGAATTGAATTTAGCAATTAAATACCAGCAATTTCTAGATTTGTGTTGATGCTATAGTAGATAACTTTTGTAATAATTTAGTACTTATCAACATATACTTCAGCTTCATTCACATACTGTACACATACTTGCATCAAGCACCAATTTGCATTGGTACAGTCTTCTAAATAATCTCCAGTCCATAAACAATTACACTCCTTGTAAATTTGGGCTCGGCTTGAATCAGTATATTTATTATTCATCCACCAATGGCTAGTGTTGGATAGGGAATGAATGAACAAATATAGTTGATACGATAATCAAAATAAATTCTAAACAACAGAAGTGCCTTTTTCTGTCAATTGTAATTACAATAGCCTCTTCTGTGCAACTCTGAGAAAGCTTTTTTTTAAGTTTAGACAGATGCAGTCAAATCAACCATCCCTTTCCTGCAAGGTTTCTATAGCTGTATCATAAAAGCTAAGATGATTTGTCACAAAGGATCTTTCTGTTCAATAGCCATATTGTCTGTAATTATTCTGTCATTTCCTTTCAGGTCTTCCTCCAATTTGGTTGCAACTTTTTCCTTTTGTGATTTGACTTCCATGTTTGTCAAGTTTAGAGGAACCTCTCTACTACCATCTTTTGTAGATTGGAGCTGTTTGTCTATTTCCATATATCTGTTATGGTTTTCTGCATCTAAGCAAGCCTGAAAAAAAATTATAGTGGAATGCTTAGCTTGAGTGCGCATTCTTTAGACCTCAAGGTGAGACTCCATTTGGGCCAAGTGCTTTGTTTTTGCATAGCTCCTTGAGCAGTTTTTCTGCCACGACTGTAATGATGGGTATGTAATGTCTAGCTTTCATGGTTATTAGTCTAAAGTTTTTATTTGATTTACATTTGTAGGTCTCATTTGTTAGTGTTTGCAAATTGTGTATAATAGAATGTATGTGAGCAAGCTTGAATGGTCCAAAAGCTATAAATCATTATAAGCTCTTTGGCCCCACCAGAATTTGAACCTGGATGGTCAGGGGTCACCCCACAGACTACCCAGTACCAAGACTGCTTTACCATCAATTGTCTGTAAGTGGTGGATGGTCCTGAGCTCAAACCTTTTCACACAAGCTCCACGACCATAAAAAACCCGGCAACACTTATGGTGCATCTTGGGCACAGTTTTTTTTTATCAAATCCTAGCACATGCTGGGACTGCACAGAGCCTTCAAATGTGAGAAAAACTTGAATGGTCCCCAAGCCATAAATCACTACAGTACTGTATAAACTCTTTGGCCCCCACCAGGATTTGAATCTAGACAGCCAGGGGGTTACCTCACTAGCTACCCAGTACTAAGATCACTCTACCATTGATTGTCTATAAGTGGTGGATGACCTTCGTCAGTCATCTCACATGATTTGGCATGTATCTTATTTACTTCCTTGTCTTTCTGGTATATCAATTTCATTATTCTCTTCTAGATTAAGCATACTGTACATATACAGTATCAAATTTTCAAAAGGACATGGTCGCTCATAGTTAATGGAGAAAGGTATTGTACTAAAGCTCAAAGGTATCTTTTTTCTTGGTAAATACCAAATCCAGCATTGATGGAAGATCACCTTCCTACATTCACATTACCTGTTTAACATGTTGAGCCTTGAAAATATCCATGAGGAGGTTCACGAGTCTGACCATCTAAATGTTGTCTGTTCTTGCTTCGTAGGTCTCCCAGTCCATTGATTTCAAAATGAAGTCACCAAGTATCAATAATCATGATTTATCTTTATCTACTATTACAATAATCTTTCTCATGATCATTATAAGACCATTTCTTTTGTGTTACCTATTTCTTCCTATATTCATGTGTTGTTTGCTGGTGTGCTCTAGGTTGTAATATTTATCAGCCTCTTGATTTGATTATAGATCTCTGGTGCCATTATGTTAACATCTCATAAGTTGCCGAGCATTAATTCTACCCTTAGTTATTGTGTGCACATGTAATTTTAATATTTAAATTTAAAAATTTAACTTTCAGTAATTTGTCTATCCAAGCATTATGTTTTGATACACAGAAATTTATAACAATGTACAGTATTTGTACATTTTAATCCTGACAACTAATATATTTGATGATGATATCTTTAAGATATTCCTTTAACTTATACTCAAGTATTTAACTTCAGCATCATATTAATACCCAAATCTTTATGAGTTAATGAAATATTTTAAAGAATTTTTTGTTGTTAATTATTTACTACAATCTGGGTCTCTTACAAAATCCTAAAATCAAAGTTTGAATACAATAATCTCAACATGTACAATTGTAATCAACAATGGTGAGATTTTTAATAGTGCTGAGTGCTTTTTGAGTCATATGATATGCTACATAAAAAACTTAAGACTTTAAAACATTTCAGTAATGACACAGTGACTCTCGTCCTTTAGTAGTCTTGGTAATACACTCTCCTTACCCCAGCAGATAACATGAGCATCACTTGATGAGAACCCAAACTCCACCACGCTCAGAAAATAGTCTGCACATTGTTGTATGCATGCATGATTTATAATTAGCAAATATTTTTTTCCACAAGATGAATGATAACTATAAACAAAAGTATAAATTCATTTACCAAATGACACGTATAGCCTACTGTAGAAGAAAGTTTGCTTTTTACCTGTACACAAAATTATCCTTTTTTCTCCTCCAAGGTATCCACAAAGACAAAAGAAATTGTAAAAGATGACAAAAGGAATATATTTAGCCTAATTTTTTATTTACAATTTGATGTTATTAAACGACCACTAATATTGTTTGATTACTTTCTCTGAAGCACAAACATTCTATAACTTTAATTAATTAATAGCATGGGTATGTATAGGAAGCCTACAACTTAAGAAGACCCACTTGCCCAACTTAACACTATCGGTCTCTTTGGACACTGCTCGCGTTCACTTTTTTCTCTCAAGTCCTAGCCGTGGACTGTGCTCGCGTCCAATACAAAAAATATTTGTATAAAATTAATTTTTTATCCAATCAACTTGGGGATAGTTTCAAAATGAGCGCCTTTAGTGTATGCACAATTTGATACCACAATGAAAGATGTAACACGAAACTTGATGTCAGAACACTGGAATGATATAAATATATTGATGATGAGCATCCAAAATTAAAATATTTGTTAAAATTCCTGTTATTGCTCTATTATTATGGGAGTAGTTTTAAAATATGTGCCTTTATATTGCTAACAATTTGATACCAAAACGAGTGATGTAACATGAAAATTGATGTTATCAAATTGAACGAGTACAGTATACACATTAGGTTGCGGGTGTGATAATTGGTGCTCATTCATGGGTAACTTTAGGCTTGCTAAGGGGATTCACACCGGGCTTTTGGACAATATATGCATATACACCTGCAGGGAATTTAATTGCAAACACAATGACACCAAAATGAACAACGTAGCACGAGAATTAAGGTGAGAAAACTGAAACGGGTATGCACATTTTGATGTCACCGCACGCTTGCCCGCACGCCTGGGCCATGACCTCTAAGTTGGCGGTGCGCATGCTGTAGGCTCGAAAGTGTTAATATTTTAATCTGAAAAGATTTTCTATTTGAAAGTTAAAAGTTTTATTCTTGAGGCCTCAACTCCAGAACTAAAAAACCCTGGGAAGAGCCACGATCCACATCAGACACCAAAGAAGACTGGCTGCCCTTTCTCCCTCCACCCCACGAAGGAGAATCGATGCCCCAAGAACCCTTCAGAATGAATTCCTAATAAGAAATACTGGCTCAAGCCTCTGCTGCTTGCAAAGAAGGGGCAACCCTCAGAGAAGGCCCTGTTACCACCTATAACAACACCAGTCATGCGCCTGGACTCCGGATCCCAAGATGCATCAGACCATAACTGATCTGGCCTCTCGCAATGTTCAAAAGAGAACTTGATAAACACCTGGAAAAGATATCTGATATACCAGGCTGTGATTCATATATCAAGCTGCAATTATGTGTCCAACAGCCAGATTGACAGGACCACCAAACGGAATGCTGCTTCAGAGACCGGTCCATGGGAATGTTGATCCTCGAAATCACCACAAGGTAAGGTAACCACAAGGAAGGCCATATACCAAAGTTGGAAGAAAGGAGCATGCATAGCGCACAACACCAGCTGGGCCCAATGAGGAGCGAGATGGGGGGAACAAACTTGAGGAAAACTTTCTTAACTAAACACTCCTTATTCACATAATAAAACAGCAGGGGCTCAAGCTCCTAGGCATCAAAGCTGGACCAAGACAGCAAACAATGCAAACAAGACTCTCTTCCTACAAAGTGGCAACCACTTGAAAAGTCCCACCCTAAAAAGGGAACTAGGCCAAAAGAGACCCCAGCAAAGAGACCCAGCGAAGACACACGTGGGATGAGAACCATTAACAACCCAAAAAGTGGAATGGCACAAGCAGAAGGAATGGTTACCAGTAGGAACTACAGCCATACAGCATCCAAAAAATCCACACACAGCAGGAGCAGGCTCAAGCAAAGTCTATAGCCTACCAACACCAACAAGATCTGTAAGAATTTCCAGCATGGATAAGGAAAATCTGCTTGTATGCCAAGCATAATGGATAACTGTTGATTAAACCCATAATTCTGCTTGGGAAATGCAGTGAGGGAAGCCAAATGTAGTGTACAACCAACAACCAACACCTGTTTTGTGACTCACACTGGACATCCCAAACAAAACAAACCTCAAACTTGCCCCGGTATCCAGGCCTTATAGAGACTTCTTGAGAGAAGATAGCCTTAAAAAAGTAGATACCTGATCCCCTCTAGGAATTAAACCTGATTGGGCAGGGACAATACCAGCAAATGCCTAGGGAAGAGATGCTTAACACATGCAATTCGAGGAGAGCAATTGACGCAAGTTTCACACAAAATGTGAGGCCAGAAAAAACACACACATGAAGCAACAAAAAACTGGAACAGACACACAGAGGTTCCAACAGGACAAAATTCAAAAGGATAGCCAAAACTAATATGAAAAATCTGGACCAGAAAGGACCAAGACATGAAAAAGCTGTGAACACCACACCAGGCACATGACTGAGGTGACTGGCTGGCTGGGCCCCTGGAGCTGCCATAAGGTAGTGAAGGTTTAATTAACTAGCAGTGGTAACTGGCCAGTGCATGTGTACCTAGTTGACAAGGTAGCCAATGTTTCTCTATGCTGTTACTTGTTTTGGGGTACTCTTCCTTTCTGACAGTTTTTCCTCTTGGTTCTGAGGTGATCTAGTAACCCAACACTTCCTTGCCTCTAGTGAGATCAGTTTCTGCCTCTGTTCTCTGGCAGACTTTCATGGTCCACAAGGACCTGGTGTGACACAATAGGTGTGGAGGCAACTAGTTTAGGGAACCAACAAGAGAAGCTTTCCCAGAAAACAAAAATAACTGCCTACAGATTGGCAAGGAGGAATAACCTAAAACCTTCCATTGTATTAATACTAAATATATAACAATACAAATCTTAGTGAAATAATTTATCCTTTACCACTAGAGTACAGATGTATAATTTAGAAAATAAAACAAAAAATAGGGATTCATTCCAAATATACGGTAAGCAATAAATATTCCAACCCACACTTGTGAAATGCAATGAAAGTGATGACATAATCAAGAAATAGTGCTTAATAACAAAAATACTACAGTATATCTAAATAAATTTGAGAATATACTAACACACAAAAATAAGCTACCATATATGATTTAACTTTATGGTAATTCTTCTGGTTAAGTGTAATATTGTTAGAATGTTAAAGAGTTGTACTGCATAAATTTAAATACAATTGAAATAAATTTTCATAACCATATACTGTAAACATTAGTGCCATTTGGTAAAAATAATATAATATGTATTATCTCAAGAACTTCAAAAGATGCTAATAACACTGTTTTCCGAGAGTGGCAGACAGGAATGGGACGAACGTGTAATGGAATGAGCCATGCGGCAGTAGACACTGGTGACACCATGCAACGCGAGGACGGCTAGCACCAAACCTGCCAGCTGGCCAAACTCGACCCGTCGTGGTCTGAGCCACGCTTGGAGGCACCACCTCCACCCAACAACGTCAGGGACTTTTTCGACCCTTTGTCACTACCAAGTACATTGTCTATGCTGCAAAACGGAGAAGATTGAAGCATGATATGAGTTCAATGTAAACTGTGGATTATCAAGGTCTATGTCATATACACAAGGATGTTAACAGTCATCATATACTGACAATCACCACAATCAGAATTTAGAAACAAATGATAAGGCTTTGGTCAACAAAATTAATATTTATCTACATTATAATACTGTACATAATTATCAATTTTTTTTTATTTTCTAATATAAATATCTAGTATTTGAAAGTGGTGACTGCTTCACAATTACTTAACAATAATGAACATTTTTATTATCATGATATTTCACGTGACATCTTGTCCCCTTGCTATGATTACAGGGTCGTGGCCGTGGATGAAGAGTTGTCGACGCCCTACCTTACGTTGGACTGGGAGAGGCTGTCCTGGCGACTCTGGTGTCCCTGGCACTCCTGCTGCTCATCAATGGAACGGGAGAGGCTGGTCCTTGATGCATGGGTGCTCTTGCTTGGTGCGGCGGGTGCTGCTATGCCCATCAGTCGCGCAAACAAACTGGGCTTCTGTGGTGCCACCATCGAGGGTCAGGGGAGGGTGAACAGCTCGATATATGGAAGCTATGGTTGGGCTAGAATAGCTAAATATTTGATATATGACTGATAAATAGATCATATACAGCACAATATATCAATACTTAAACTACTTTAACTGTCAGCTTTGATAAAATTTCACATGACAATGATATATCTAAATTCCCTAATAAATAAATTCCACAAACAATAGCTTCCATTTCTCGAACTCTTACAAACATCGACTCGAACATCAGGTTTTATGTAATTTAAGTGTAATTTATAAACATCAATGACAGCTAGAATAAAGAAGTCAACCAAATGCGGGATAAAAGAAGAAGGTTGTGAAGGAGTCGTGGCATGACAGTCGTAACCCATTAAACTCTGCGAGGACAAGCCCTTTATGGTTACTGGTTTAAAATCTTGATCTTGCTAGTCATTTTTTCAATCTAACTACAATATCTGTTCTATTTCCTGAGTAGTCATCTCCAGAGAAGCATGAAGCAATAGATTTTGCCACATGTTTTCTATATGACTGTTACATTTTGATTTTTCCCTAATTTTTATAGTGTACCCAAAGTCTACTAGAGTGTGGATCACTCAGCTTCAAAACTTTAAAATCTACAACCGCCATCCACAAACACCAACATTATCTGTTTTTCAATATTTTTGTTTCGTGTGCAAAAACATTGTTACAAACATTGGGTCAAAAGCTCAACATGAAAAATTTAGATAATGAAAAGGTCCCATTAATGTTACATAAATTTCTTAGTGCCTTGTTTCAGTTGTATATATTAATGTTTTAGCAGATGCATTATGGAAACTGTTTAAGTACTGTATTCTATTTTATAAGTCACTATCAAGGAGTCAGTCACAATGTCAAAGATAATATCACCATTCAGAAACCTGATCCATTATCCACAGATGTTATATCTTTGTAGAAGTAAACAAAAATAACATTTTCAGTATAGTTAAACATGAAAATTATAAAATGCTTTATAACAATCACAGACGAATCCCATTAAATTTCACTAAAATTACATCCCACTTTCATAGAAAATAATGATGTCTAAAGTCAGAATACCTACTAGTTCTATGAATAAGATAAAAATAATATGCCTAGAAAGTAACATACTTTCAGGAAGATCACTCACTTATGAAGTTACATATGAAGAGTGATACTCATGAAAGTTTTTCCAAGAGGCCAAGGTAGCAAGTGATAGGATCATGGCTTCAGGTATGTGTACACTAGCATGAGGGCGGGTGGCTTACATGCGAGGCTCTAGTAGTTAGTTGATACTTGAACTTGTTCACATATCTTCATTACCCAGAACATATAGACATCTGGCCTGGTCGACGACCAGGCCGCGGGGACGCTAAGCCCCGGAAGCACCTCAAGGTATCTCTATTTACACTTAAAGGGTTTTAAAAAAAATTTAATATGCAATCATTTGTTCCATAAACTCTCGAAAAACTAAAACTCAAATCTATACTTTTTTTAATGCTGAAGTGGTGGGGGTTTGTCTTCTAGTAACATCTCAAGATAGAGGTGCCTTTAGACGTAAAACGAGAGAGAAAAACTTGTGACCAGTAATTAGATTTTTCCATAATCAAAACAGATGGTGCTTATGTAGAATAATACAAGGCATGGAGTGTTTATGAAGAAATTTTTGTAAGAAAAGTAAAAAGCCAAAAACATGTTTTGAATTCTCACATGACAAAAGGTGAAGGAAAACAGCAACATAGCAAATTGTGAGCATCCTAATTTCAAACCAATTGAGTGTGCAAATGTAAAGATATTAACCTGTCAAATTGATCCCTTCAAATGCAGAGACAAATAGTTGTAAAATCCTAAAGTAAAAATTCCATTGTCATCATTGTCAATAAAAAATTACAATGTCATCATCATCAAAACCTCATTTTCCAGTTTCATTGGGTGGAGAGACCTCAACCCAGACGAAACAGAAGATCAAATTGAAGCACCTTAGCCATAGTTCTAGGTTTATTTAGGATATGGTACACTCTAATTACCCAAATTATGGGTTTATCTACAAAGCAAAATCAAAATTTCCCCATATATATATGATGAATATTCACTCAGAGAACATGACTATAATACGTATTTATCACTCCCATTCCTTGTCTTCTGAAGATGTCACATTGCTAATGAAACGTCGAACAATAAATATATATATATATATATATATATATATATAAATATATATATATATATATATATATATATATATATATATATATATATATATATATATATATATATATATATATATATATATATATATATATATATATATATATATATAAAAAGTTTTTTAACATTAATAATTTGAGAAATTCTGGGTAAAGAAGATATTAACAGACAAGTTCAACCCTTCATCTTGAGTCTCCATACACGAGGAACCACCCAGATATATAATGGAACCCTCGTGGAAAACTCCAACACTGTTTTTTGGATGTAAGCAGTTCTGTTCACAGCCTTGCAGCAAGTGTACAAGTGTATTTATTATAGATTTAAATCCGAGTCTGTTCAAGAGACATGGCCAGGTTCTCTGTGCACAAATGTCAAAGCATATCTAGTAAAACTTAAAAAAAATATATGAAGTATTTGCAGTTACTGAATATCTCAGAAAAATACTAAAAAAATGAACAGATATTTTTACAGATGAAGCTGTGCAGGAGCAGTGAGAGACTTATACTGTGAAGAGAGAACCTGGACAGATACTGTGCAGTGCATCCAGCTACATCATGATGAGTATAGTGGGGTGCTGTACTCTCATCTCTCACATGTCTGGCCCACATCTCTTCACTTTTATAATAACTCTAAACTTATAATGAAAGCTTAAACCAGTATGATACTGAATTACTTTGTTAACTTCTATAAATTTGCTATTAATTTTATCACTTAACATATTTTTAAATAATAAGTAGAGCACAAAAAAAACTTAAACATTTCAAATGTTTAAGCGATCCACTTAATGAAAATATCAGATTATAATAACCTAATCACTCAAACTTAATTTTTCTTCTGGAACCAAGAAAATTTAAAGTTGTAATAATTTTAGTTTTTTTTACTTCTAGATCAAAGAAGCTGGATACATTTTGGAAAACTGACTCGGAACATCTAATTTTCCTGGAAACTATATAACCAGTCAAAATAGCAGCATACAGTTTATGCAACAAAAAGCAAATTCGTGTACTGGGTAAATGGTGTGAAATATAAGATTAGATTTTCACAAGTCTTACGAACATCTTAAAATCTTCTGAATATTACAGCTTAAATAATAACACTGGCTTAGCTGTTTTATTAATTGTACATGTTTAAATAAAATGCAAATTTTGTCAATTCAATTACAATATATCGCAAACTAAAATGAGCACCAGTAAAGTTTCATTTATATATACTGTACATCCATATATTTGCCATAATTTTCATTATTTATTCTAATGAGTAAAAATGCCATAAATGTAAAGAAGGACCAATAATTATTTGTCCCCTTCAGTGAAAATCATAATCTTATCATGTCACACCATATACGCACAAAATATGCATAACTCCAAACTTTCGACTTTAAGTATAACAAACATGAGCAAAAAGTAAAAGTCGTATGAGAGATTATGGAAAGAAATTAAGATAATCTCAAAATACTACCGCATCTATCGGGGAGGCTGGGGCTCTTTCCTGCAATAAAACAACGAGACAAGGTGTGTCACTCACTACAACAGGCGCCACGTGTGCACTTATACCAGCTACCAAGCACTCTTATACCAGTTACTTTGTACTGCACAGTAATAAATACCACAACAATTATTAAGTCAATTTTCGGCACCCAGAAACTTCCGCATTAAACTGAAATCCTAACAAAAGTCCTTTACTTCTTATCATTTTGAGACATCTGAAGAGGTTTAATATAGTATGTTATTAAGATACAATTTGAATATTAGGTCTCATTATGTTTATAATATTACAAATTTAATACGCACTTTTAAAAATGATAAAAATGTGTCATTCAAAGACAAAGCAGTTTAAAACAATTATGAGACAAAAACAATTTTAACTTAAGTTACAATAGAAAAAATCGTCTTTTAAATTTTTGCCAACATTAAGGAGTGATTTAAATTCTATTCTTGATAATCTGTAATCATTATTAAAGCTGGATATAATTTCTATTGCGGATGGAATGGTAGACTTAAGAATGAGGCACAGTATCAGAGTAAAGCCTGGACATAAGGTTAGTGCTGGTATTGGTACTAGGTCAAACTGGGTCAAACGAAGGCAACACAACTACATCTACTTGGCTTCTCACTGACAATTATTCCTAGACTGCCCATGTTTCAAATGCTGTTGTAGGCACTTATTATTTATTTTTATCAGTGTCACAGTCAACTATTAGTTTCTTTTGTTAAGTGAACAAAATGAATGCATTATATTGACCAGACCACACACTAGAAGGTGAAGGGACGACAACGTCTCGGCCCGTCCTGGACCATTCTCAAGTTGATTGTGAGAATGGTCCAGGACGAACCGAAACGTCGTCGTCCCTTCACCTTCTAGTGTGTGGTCTGACCAACATACTTCAGCCATGTTATTGTGACTCATCACCTGAATGCATTATAATAAATTATATTGTATGTACTAAAAGAAAAGAACATTCTTATGTGCATACAAAATTTGAAGTCAATGGGAGTTAAAAACAATGGTCAACACACTAAGTTATTGAGTGAGATCAAGGGACTATATAATTAAAAATGTAATATTTTAAAATTCATAGCATCATTATTTGTGAAAAACTCATATTTTGTAAGAGTAGTCCGTAATCTCCCTCTATAAGACAGTCTCACTCAATGGGGGGGACTAGCTTGTTCTTGGAGTCTATTTTGCTGGTGCGTAATAATTTTAACTTATTTTGTTTATCAATCAGAATCTTAAAATTTAAAAATAAATTTTGTCCACCTGAATATATATTAGCTAATAATTGTAGTGATAAAATAGATCAGTTATTGTTTCCTATAAAAATAATTTCTTTGAAAGTTTCAAGCAATAAAATTATCATAACATATTTAAACAGCATTTAGAAGCAAAATTTGGCTGGATACCAGCAAATTAGATCATCTCCAGAACACTTCACTGGGTAGCAAAATGTTGCCATGTATAAAAATATATGAGGACTGTAATGGCATTTTCTAATACTGTACTAGCAAGTATTTCTAGGTCACCAGTGGTGATAAAGACAAAATGGGGCAACATACACACACACACACATATATAATGATGTCAGGTCACAATCCAACAGACATGACCACCTTTCCAGTCGTCACCAAGATGGTCACCATTATGCTTGTCACTGTGATGTGATTATCACTGTTACGGGGAAATGGGAGATCATAATTGTATGATGGTTACCATTAAACAAAGTACCATCACTGCACTGTATTTCATTATACTGTATTGAAATGGTGACAGGTATTACAGGAAGGTGATTTGGATGCTGAAGTATCGATGAAAAATTACACGATGAAGTACAGAGGACTGGGGATGTGCAGTGTAACATGTCCCAGAGCTTATCCATGTTACGAAAATACAAATGTTGCTAAATAAAATGGATACTGAATATAAATTCAGCAAATTTCTATTTTAAAGCTTATTACTACAAAAAATTATTTGGTAAAACTCTCCTAAATTCTAGTAATGGAGGTAATTACTACACACTCGGGCAACCTAGAGCAGCATTTTCAATACGTACTTGACCTAATTACTTACACAGAGTGACAATAAAAAACATCAACCCTCTTACAGGTCAAAATTCTCTGTGAATCACATTAGAGCATTTTGTACATTATACAGCAATATTTACAAACAAAGTAAGACCATGAGTCCTATGATACTGTACCATCACACAAGTTTAAATCCTCACCCATATACAACATTATGTTGTAAACGAAAGGGCTGTCTGAGGGTTAACTTATATCAATTTAATTAGTGACGACAAGATTGCTAAGTAATGCATGTAAATTAACAGTTTGTAGTTAATAATTAAACAATATATAAAAATTGAGTAGTTTGTTATTGCTCAAATGATTCCAAAAGAAGTAGGCCCTGTGTCACCTATTCAGACAGGCATAAACTAAAAATTTTCAAGTCTCATTTTAAGATGAATAAATACTTAAAACAGTATGTCGAAAGGTAAATGTGTATTTCTATTTATAGAAATACTCACTACTATTCAGATATGCTTAAATAGGTAAAATATTCCCATAAAATGTCCCTTGTAAATATTGTCATAGAGTACAGCTCCTTCTACTTATTATACCAAGTAAGCTACCGGTGTTCTGGATTCAGTACCACAAATCTGCAGAGTTTACTAGATCCAGATCCGTAATAAACTACAGTAAACTATATCAGCCAACAGCAAGATGGTTGTACCAATTATGGATCTGCTAACTATGAGCTATATCTAATGGCATGTTTGTGTGGCATACACAGGAAGCTGATCAAAAGGACCTTTATACTGTAGATCAAACCCTTTCTTTATTGATCTATTTAGTTTAAATGACTTTGTCAACAGTGTACTACCAAATCTAAGCTCAATATAAATTGCAAGCCTGCATTTAGCCTGCTGCCACCAAAACATGCCTAAAGTGAACAAGGCACTTTGTTGTTCGTTTAGAAATACTCTGCTGACTGTTAGCCTTTAGCGTCTGAGGAGCAAGTGTGTGCTAACATAAACAACAGGCGGCTGCATTCAACACTAGCCAAATTTTGTTCCACTGTTACTGGGTTTCATATACTGTATAAGTGCTTATAGTAACAGACTGAACATTAAGTGTAAAGTGACTTGGCATTATTTGATCAAGTATCCATGATAATGCACTTCAAATGCTTCCTTAAAAAAAAAATTATCTTTGTCAGAAGTGCAATAACAAGCTAAAACCTTTACCATATACTGTACTGCAAAAGAAATGGAATGTTTTCTTATATGAGAAATATATTTTTTTATATATAATGCATATGAATTAATCAAATACACATGGTTAAATTAAAAAAAATAACAAATATCTATTGACACTGCACACTAACCAATTCAGTGAATTTATTTATGCGATGTTAAATTTCTGAATATATACTGAGTAATGTATGCTAGCTAATTAATTCAAAGAATTTACAAGTGGCAAGCATTTACGGGATGAAGACAGAAGCATGTCTAAATTATGTGGCAAATTATGATATGTGCTAAGAACAGCCGCCTTACTGATTCTGATCCCTGCTCCTCAGTTTGGTCAGTCTCCTCAGTTTCCTCTGTATCGATGAATTTGTTTTCAGATTTTTCCACATTACTAAGGAGGTGCATTTCCTCCTCACATAAAATGTCCTCTGTTGATTCATACTTTTCCTCCTCCTCCTCCTCCTCATCATCATTCTCTATATTTTCATATTCATCTTCAATCTCATCCTGTAAGATTTTGGAGAGGTTTCTTATAAGGAGCAATTGTCAGCCACTATCTCTTAACTGAAGCACCACTCGTAGGCTTGTATAAATCATAGTTAAATAAAATACTATACATGAGATGTGCATTATAATCAGGGGTGGTAATTTTAGTAAACAGTGTTCTCTTTCAAAATTCAATTGGAGAATGTATTTACAAAAATACTATAATGTAATTCTGATTAAAATGCACATAAATTATTCATAAATAATAACTGCAGTGACTTCTCCCCTCAAGGAAGAGGAGTCACCAAAAGTAGACACTGACCAGGCCTCCCGTTGGCTGGATCTGTCCAAAGCGAGTAGTTCTCCAGTTTTCAACAATGAGTAGACCACCATAGATTTTGCCCACTGTCAGCTTTTCTAATCTTAGTTCTGCAAACAAATGTACATTTATATAAATACATTATATAGCAAAAATTATATAGCTCTGGTAAGGGGTATCATGTCAATTCATTCAATTCTATGCAATGTCAGTCTGTCCTACTCTCACAAACTACATCAGTCTGCCCTACTCTCACCCATTACACACGTCTGTCGTCTGTTCTCTCACAACCTACATACGTCTTTCCTACTCTCACAAACTACATCAGTCTCTCTTACTCCCATAAGCTAGATCAGTTTGTTCTACTCTAACAAGCTACATCAGTCTGTTCTACTCTCATAAGCTACATCCATCTGTTCCACTCTCACAAGCTACATCAGACTATTTTTCTCTCATAAGCTACAGGTGCAGAGAGCAGGTGACAATTTGCCACCCTCACTAGAAAAGCCTTCAGAAAGTCAGCACAGCTTTACAGACAACTGCAAGGTTCACAGAAAACAAAGCATAAAAATATCATCAAAATAACTACAGTAACACAAATGAGTTGCACAGTACAAGAATTTACCATCTCACTCAGACAAGCTGAAAACTTGTTAGTGCTGATTAACATCACCAAGCAGCCTAGCCCTAGCTCGCAGACAGTTCCACAAGTCAGTTCTGTTACTGATGTTGGTGTCCCCACACCAACCTGTAGTGCTTCTGGTCATGCTAGCTCAGGAGTGAGCCCCAAAGTGTCCTTCTACTTGTTTGTCCTGTTTATTTTAATATATTGTTTCAGATTTTAGTGTAGCTTCACATGCATGTTTTGATTCCAGCTTGTTGTGTAGGCTTGGCTCTTTGTGCATTTTGGGCTGCATGTACTCAGGATTTTCTTCCCTGTATGCCTGTTAACGCTGCCTTGCGTGGCCAAAGTTTACCTTCCCTGGTGTGTTCGGAGGTTTGTCCCTGTGAGGCCAGCCTCACTGCGGTGAGGGGCCTCACCTTGGGCTGTTCAGAGGTCTTGCTTCCTCCATTGGGTCTTTGGTTAGGGGCATTCTTTGGTTGTGTTGGGGTGCACTGCAGGGTTTCTATGCTTGTTTACATTGTTTACATGGTTGCTTCGTGGGTTCTTGCTTGGCAATGCATAACAAATTTACAATAATTTAATCTCTCCTCAATTATACATTTGTTGAGGTATAACTATAAATTTGTCATCAAAAAGTTCACAAATATATATATCTAGATGATAGATGCAAAAATGCCACATCAGAATAGGAGAAAATAGGCCATTCACAATCTGCAAATTGCGGGGAAAAACTTTTAAGGAATTCTGATAAAGGAAGAGATCTTAGGGTGGTTTTGGATAGAAAACTATCACCTGAGAACCACATAAAAACACTGAGGAGAGTGTATGCTACACTTTCCAGCTTCAGAATCCCTTCAGAATCACTTTCACGTTTCAAAAACACTTAAATGCATCATCTGAAGTCTGACAGTAAACATTTCAATGACACTAAAATGCACAATCTGTACTTTGACAGTAAATGTTCTGATGACACTAAAACACATCCAATAATTATTCACAAAACATTCGTACATTCAGCACTGTCAAGCAAAATCTAACATAAATACACTTTTATTCCAATTCAATAAAATTTTCCATGCAGTGCTCCATACACGTATTTTGCCTTCTTGAAGGGCATGACAGTCATCCAAGTTACTTATTTTCCCTAGTACCTTGGCAGCATGTATGCATGTGTGATCAAAGTTTACTATATGACTCATTTAGCTGCTGTAACTGCTAACCTGAAAATAGTATTACTGTACTATAATTTAGAAACTAAATGTAACTGAAGACATGGTAAACATCAAGTCATTAAATTCTGCTCTAAACTCACCATCATCAGGAGGCACTATATAGTCTATATTCTTTTTCGCTTGAATTGGCCAGAGCTTCTTTATAGTGGCACGAAGCTCTAAATTTGCTTGGTCCATCTCTTCAGCTGTTCTCATCTTTATACAAAGGTTCTCTCGAATTAAGGCAAATAATGTTGTTGTAAAATGCACCTGCAAGAGAAAAGAGCAAATAATAACAGGACTGAGTAATATACTGGATACTCAATATTTAGCAAAATCCAGTAATAAGTAAACCATTTATTATAAAATTTGAATATTTAGACAATAAAAAAATATGAAAGTACATATCTTAAGTGTAAGACATGCATTTTCAAAAAGTGGATATTTTTACCTGAAGGCCACTAACCCTAGTGGCCTCGACAAGGACAGGAAGCCAGTGGCTTGTCAAAGGTCCCCCCGCCCCATTTGCCTTGATGATCTTTTCCAGGTATATTTTAAAACTCAACAAATTTTTTATCAGTTATGGCTTCAGGGGGTAGGCAGTTCCCTGGGTTAATAACCCTGTGGGTGGAAACGCATCTCTTGTTCTCAGTCTTACATTGTGGCTTGTTGAGGTTGAAACAGTTGCTCCTTGTTTGTGTTACATCTGACCTTCGAAGAAAATATCTGGATCAACATCCTCTAACTTGTTCAGTATTTTAAAAGTTTCAATGAGATCCACCCTGCCGTGCCTGATTTTCAATGTTATTAACCCTGTGGCCTTCAAGCATTCCTGATATGAGAAATGACTTAGCTCTGGAATGACTTTTATTGCCTGGTGTTGCACCTTCTCCAGAGCAGTTATGTCCTACTGAAAATGAGGTCTCCATACTTGGATACAGTAATCCAAATGTGGGTGCATCAGAGATTTATACAGTTGAACCATTACCTTCTTTTCCTTATAGTCAAAAGTGTGCTTGATTATCCCAAGAGTGTGGTTAGCTTTACTGACTGCTGCACCCACCTGTTGTGCAACTTTTAATGAGTGGTGGATTTTAACTCCAAGGTCCTTTTCTTTATCAATCTGCTGTAATGTAATGCTATTAATTTGGTAATTGTGGTGTGGGTTACTATGCCCCACATGCATGGTCTTGCATTTGTCAATATTAAATATGTGTAATTTAATAGTAATATTTATGATAGATGTTCCCTTTGGGAATCTTAATTTCAAAATGAATAGGAAACCCTTGATATAACAAACCTCTTGTTTCAGATTCTTTAATTTAAAAAGCATGATATTTCAAATACTTCCTCTATTCATCATCAGATCTAAAGATCTGTTTTTCTTTTAGATCTGATGATGAATATGAGAAATATTCGAAACGTCATGCTTTTTAAAGTTAAGAATCTGAAACAAGATGTTTGTTATATCAATGGTTTTCCTATTCATTTTGAAATTAAGATTCTCGAAGGAAACATCTAACATAAATATTACTATTAAATTACACATATTTAATATTGACAAATCCAAGACCATTTAAACAAACTACAGTGGTACATACCTCGAATAATGAATTTAATCCGTACTGGTGCTGTTCTCGTCATGTGAAATGCTCATCTTTTAAAATGAATTTCCCCATTTAACATATTGGAAATAAAAATAATCCATTCCACCGCCGAAAAACATCAATATGATATTCGATTTTTTAATTAATGGAACATCCTACCTGACATACACTAAACGAACCGTTATGACATTTGTGCATTTTTCAAATTTGTTCAGTTTTTTTATATTTTTTGTTATAACAAAAGGTTTGTTCTGTGTTTGTTAGGTAGGCTGCTCCATGTTTCTTAAAAAACTAACAAAAAAATTGAACCAATTTGAAAAACATACAAATGTCAAAGGTTCGTTCAGTGTTTGTCGGGTAGGATGCTTCATTATGACAATCTTTCTTTGTTTCAAATGTGTTCAATTGTTTGCATTTTTCATTTATTTATTAATAATGGAGCAGCCTACCTGACAAACACTGAACGAACCTTCATGACATTTGTTCTTTTTTCAATTTTTTTTTTTTTAGTTTTTATATTGTTTAAAGAAACATGGAGCAGCCTACCTGACAAAAACTGAACGAACCTTTTTGACATTTGTTCTTTCTGCAATTTTTTTCATTTTTTTTTTATTCTACAAAAAAAAGGTAAATGTTTTGCAACATCACAGCAGTCACCCCTTTACATCCCAGCATCATTAGCATCTTTAAAAAAAAAAAAATTATTTGCATCGTTGGAGGCATCCGAGAATGTGCCAGAAGCAGTGGGAACGCACCATGTGGTTTTCTGGCTATTCAAACGAGCGCTTGCCAATCGAGACAAATTGTTGGTGATTGGCGTGCACGTTATTCAAAATGCTCGTAAACTGAGGTGCTCGTCACTCGAGGTTCCACTGTATTATTTTCCTTGTTTGAATACCTTAACTTTGTCTTGCCCCCAGGAGAGAGAAGTGAATGTTCCTGCTCAGGTACATAGGTCAAATGATGTACTGTACTAGCATGAAATATTATAGGGCATGCTTTTGTTTGCTTTTGTATTTCATGCAGTAATGTACGGGTTTCGACGGTTTGTACTCTAGTGTACGACTTAGAAGCTTGAGCCCTTACAACAATAATTCTATTGCTACACCTAAATAAAAATGTTAAATACTTAAAAATAAATAAATGTTTATATTACATTTCATCTGTGTCATACAAATTAATTAAGCTTGACTATCATTACCTTAAAAATGCTTACTGTCATGATTTAAGAGACAAAACCACCTGCATCTTACCTTTCCATCATTATCTAATGGCATATTCATTCGTATAAGTTTCTTGTATGCCAATCTGTATGGACACTTGTTGCCAAACCCCAAAGGAGGGTCCATGTTTCTCAACATATCATACATCTCTGTATAGTGTATTCTCCCTCTGCAAAATAATTATAAACTGTAAATACAGAATAAATATAGAGATTTCTTTTTGAATGATTATGAACATGAAATACAGCGACTTCAGCAAATAGTACGGAATGAAGACACACAATCTGATACGCATATAAATTGTCTTATTTATAAAACAACAAATTAGTTTGAAACTAAAGAGTGTTACAAAAAAATTCTTATCTTTTTTTTTTCCAATCATATATCTTGAGACATTAGTAATAAAATAAAATTGTCTCAGGACAATTTGTCAAAGCATGCACAATTCAAACTTCTTTTCTAATTATCTTGACCATTTGAACACTATTGGCAGGCCTAAAACAAAACATCTTCAGCTCAGAAGTGCTATATTTACTACATAAGCACAACCTCATTCAGATGGGCACCATTTTCACTTGATAGTCCCGTCTCCACAAGACAATCCCCCTCTTCTTAAGCTGGACTCCATATATATACTAGACGAGCACCATTTCCACTAGATGGGCACCATTTCCACTAGATGGGCACCATTTCCACTAGATGGGCACCATTTCCACTAGATGGGCACCATTTCCACTAGATGGGCACCATTTCCACTAGATGGGCACCATTTCCACTAGATGGGCACCATTTTCATTAGATGTGCACCATTTCCACTAGATGGGCACCATTTTCATTAGATGGGCACCATTTCCACTGGATGGGCACCATTTCCTCTGAATGGGCACCAGCTCCACTAGATAGGCACCACTAACACTACATGAGCAGTTTTCCATAGATGGACACTATATTCAATAGTTGGGCATCTTTTCTATAAATAGATAGGCACCATATCCTCTAAATGGCACCATATCCACTAGATGGGCAGCATATCCAACAGATGGGCATCGTATTCACTAGATGAGCACCATTTCCACTAGATGGGCATCTTTTCCAGAAACAGATGGGCATCTTTTCCAGAAACAGATGGGCACCATATCCACTAGATTTGCACCATATTCACTAGTTGAGCACCATATCCTGTAGATGGGCACCATATCCAGTAGATAGGCACCATATTCACTAGATGGGCACCATATCCAGTAGATGCATACCATATTCACTAGATGGGCACCATATCCATTAGATGGGCACCATAAACACTAGATGGGAACTATAACCACTAGGGGGAGGGGCACCACTTCCATTGGAAGGAAACCATATCCATTAGATGGACACCATTTCTGCTAGATGGGCACCTTTTTGACTAGATGAGCACCATTTCCATAGATGGGCACCATTTCCACCAGACAGGTACCCTTTTCACTAGACAGGCACCATTTCCACTATATGAACAACATTTCCATAGGAACCATTTCTACTAGATGAGCACCACTTCCACTAGTAGTGGTGTTTGTGGAAAATGTGTTTGTGCAAAAGTGTGTTTGTACAAAATGAGATCTCCAGGGAACCAGACACAATAAGAATTCCAGAGGACATCATTGAGCACATAGAGATGTCTAGAGACGAAGTGGAAAAAATGTTCAAGGAACTAAGTAAGAACAAAGCAGTTGGCCCAGATGAAGTTTCAGCATGGGTTCTGAGAGAATGTGCATCTGAGCTCAGCATTCCAATCAACTGATTTTTCATGCATCTCTGTGTACAGGAGTCCTAGCAGGTGTGTGGAAAAATACTAACATTGTTCCAGTCTACAAAAGTGGCAGCAGGGAAAATCCCCTCAATTACAGACTAGTATCATTGACAAGTGTATTGTCAAAATATTGGAAAAAATAATTAAAATTAAATAGGTGGAACACTTGGGAGAAAAATAATATAATAACACAGTATGGATTTTGATCTGGAAAATCCTGTGAAACAAATTTACTAAGTTTTTATCATGGAGCCACAGAGATTTTACAGGAGAGAGATGGTTGGGTTGACTGCATCTATCTGGACCTAAAAGAGTTCCACATAAGAGGTTGTTCTGGAAACAGGAACATACTGGAGGAGTGACAGGGAAGCTTCTAACATGAATGAAAAATTTTCTGACAGAAAAATGAGGGCAGTAATCAGAGGCAATGTACCGGACTGGAGAAATGTTACGAGTGGAGTTCAGTTCTTGCACCTGTAATGTTCACTGTCTACATTAACGATCTACCAGATGGAATATAGAAGTATATGAACATGTTTGCTGATGATGCTAAGATACTAGGGAAGATAAGAAAATTAGATGATTGTCATGCCCCTTCAAGAAGACCTCGACAAAATAAATGTATGGAGCTTTCCACTACTGCCCACATGATGGGTATGGGGTGCATAATAAATAAACTAAACTAACTTGAACACCACTTGGTAAATGGAATTTAATGTGAATAAATACCAAGTTATGGAATGTGGAATATAAGAATATAGACCACACACAATCTACAAATTATGTGAAAATCTTTAAAAAATTCTGATAAAGAAAGAGATCTAAGTGTGATTGTAGATAGGAAACTATCACCTGAGAACCACATAAAGAACATCATGCGAGGAGCCTATGCTACACTTTCCAATTTCAAAATTGCTTTTTAATACATGGATGGTGAAATTCTAGAAATTGTTCATGACCTTTGTTAGACCAAAGCTGGAATAAGGAGCTGTTGTATGGTGCCCATATGTTAAGCAGCACATCAACAAACTGGAAAAGGTGCAAATACATGCAACTAAATGGCTCCCGAAACTGAAGGACAAGAGCTATGAGGAGAGGTTAGAGGCATGCTTCTAGCTACTTCCAAAACTAGAAGATAGAAGAAAAAGAGGTGTATGATCACTACATACAAAATAGTTATGGGAATTGATAAAATTGATAGGGAAGAATTCCTGAGACCTGGAACTTCAACAACAAGAGGTCATAGATTGAAAATTACTAAGCAAAGCTGCCTAAGAAATAAAAGAAAATTCACTTTTGTAAACCGAGTGGTAGACGGTAGGAACAAGTTAAGTGAGAAGGTGGTGGAGGCCAAAACCATCAGTAGTTTCAAAGCGTTAAATGACAAAGAGTGCTGGGTAGACGAGACACCTTGAGTGTAGCTCTCATCCTGTAACTACACAGGTAATTACTAGATTGGTACTATTTCCACTAGATGGACACCCTGTCAACTCAATGGGAATCATCTCCATTTGATGGACAAATGTTGTTTAGTATATTTAAAAAAGGAAAAACTTTGCATTTAAGCCATAAAAATAAACATAAAAACACAACCATGCAGTAGACTGATAAAGAAAAAGACCTATTATTTATTATCCACCAGTCATTGAAAGATGTTCAAGAAGAAGGAGATCCGATAAAAAAAAAAAGCCAACCAAATCTCTGGTGTGCCCCCATCTGGAGCACTGTATATCCAAGCATGGAGATGTAACCTTCAAAAGGAAATAACTTTTTCCAAAGTTCAGTGCAGTGACAAAAAAACATCCCAAAACCAAGTCAACTCTATGAAAGGTTTATTGACTCGGGGCTAACAATTACTTAACATATTGGAAGATGTTAAGCTAGAGACTTCTTTATAAGATCTATTGTAACTTGTACATGGCAACAGCTTCAAGCTTAGCAGGCCATAATGTAGGACAGAAAACAGAAGATTATTCAGCTGTGTGGAGAGAAGAAATATTGCTGTTACATCACAAATTCACAATTCATGAAGGATGAGACTCCCTGTGGCGTTCACACAGGTTAGGCGGACAATGAGAGTTGATGCAAATATATTTATACTGATATATTTCAGTGTCATTGATTTGTTTTTCACTGGTTTTCTGCAGTTATATTATACAATAGTGTGTAATTTGAGACATGTTTAGAATTAACCATGCTGAACGTAGATACACACGAATACATTCATGTCACTAATATATGCACAACATTATATTCTTTGGACAATAAAATATACTGTTTTTGCTTTTATTACACCGTATACACATTATATATATAAATATCTATATGTTTATGCAATGATACAAACCACTAAGCAGTTCTGGAAAGTGTGATAATCTCTTAACCATTGACCCAAGTTCAGCCTAGCACTTCAGATTCAGATTCTTTATTCAGGTAAAAGTACATCCATAGAGTTACATACCTAATGATGGATTTAAAGTTAGAGATAGTACATACAGTACCTAAAGCCACTAGTATGCATGGCGTTTCGGGTACACGCGTTTCAGGCTGAGCACTTCACATTTTGCATGAAGTTGTAAGTACAGTACTATACAAGCATAGAATATATTATGTTTTCTTCATATTTTATATATTATTACTATGTTTTTTGGGGGGTCAGCCCCTTCTTGCGCCTTGAAGGAACTATACACTGAGATGGTACAATCTTTTAGGTTGCATCAGCCATGGAGTTCTATAGACGTAACCAAGGACCAGCACCAGAACCTGGCGTACTCAGAAGCACAGGAAGTGCTTATATTTATTTTTGTCACCTTACAGGAATGGCAACCAGAAAGTCAGCAACTCATAAACAAACCACTGCTGACTTTATACATTATTATCAGCATGTTTATGCATCAATACAAACCACTAAGCAGTTCTGGTGAGTGTGATAATCCTATAGCCCTGATTCAAGGTCAACCTAGCACCACACATCTTGCAACAAGTTCCAAGTATGTGCATTGAACATTTTACTTTCTCCCTATTTTCAATATTTTTACCATGTTTTATTCAAGCGCAATGATGTATTAGAGTGTCAGGCATATTATTTATATCACAAAGTGTAGGCCATTGGTATTCAAAGATACGTACATCTATGTACTGTATATACAAGAGGGGCCCTGGTAGTACACTCGAGTTCGTTCTCGACTCACAATCGAGAATTCTGGTTTTGAATCCCAAGCAGTACAGAAGTAGTTGGGCGTGTTTCCTTTCACCTCATGTCTCTGTCCACTAAGCAGTAAATAGGTACCCAGGAGTTGGTCAGCTTGTTGTGGGGTTGCATCCTGGGCAGGGTCAGTAATTCAACCCTTAGTGGGGGGGGGGGGAGGGAGGAACCTCAGTATAAGCCTAACATGTACTGTATATATACCCTGGCTTCCTGTCCCCCAACGCAATGAATTAAAAATATATTCGTGTAACTAATATGTGCACCATGATATAATATTTGAACAATAAAACATTACACTTTTTGCTGTTATCACATTCTATTCACACACATTATATATAACTATAAACATGTTTTGTACCAATGTGAGCCACTAAACTAATGATTATGATAATCTCATAACCATTCATCTATGAACAGCAAAGCTACACATGCTCGCCAGTAGCTGAAGGCACCTGATGCAGCAAAGTACTATTCAATATACTATGCACATTGCTAACTAAAGCCACAACATTTCTATTATTATCAGAATTCTGGTCACTAAATGCTGAATACGAATAATTTTTCATATTTCATTTTCTGAAGGAACATAAGGTCCCATTACATTTTTATTTTATTTTATTTATATACTGTACAAGGGTTCTTACATTCTTGTAAAACCACTAGCATGCATTGCATTTCGGGCAGGTCCTTAATCCTAATTTTCCCTGGAATACAACCCACCAAATCGTTTAACAACCAGGTACCCATTCACTGCTGGGCGAACAAAGGTGTAAAGTCAAGGATTGGTGCCTAGTCAATCCTTCCCAACCAGGATATGAACCCAGATCTAATCGCTCGCGAAGCAATGGGGCGAGTGTTTCCCCACTGCACCACGGGGACTAGAACTGGGAGCTGGGACCCCAGTGGGTAGTGTGCTACCTCTCACTACCATGATAGTGCATGATACAGAACTGGGAGCTGGGACCTCAGTTGGTAGTGAGCTACCTCTCACTACCATGATAGTGCATGATACAGAACTGGGAGCTGGGACCCCAGTTGGTAGTGAGCTACCTCTCACTAACATGATAGTGCATGATACATACACACACAAAACTGTGGTTGTGCTGTGGCTGTCTGCCTCACTTTGGGAACATTAGCAGGATCAGGATTATCTCAACCTTGAAATAATCTTTTTCACAGTGTTTTCTGTCACCATCATCGATGAATATTTTGAGATACTTATACATTTTGTCATCATTAAGTGATCCTTTAATTCATTTAAATTAATCCTAAGATATGGAAAAAAACAACGTAAATAATTTTAAATTATGAAATAGGGTCAAGGAAAAATCCATCTAAGCATACATTTTCAACTAAACTCTTCAGTATATCATCTGGTACCAAGCAGGCCATATTTGTGTGGTAAGTTTGGTGAAGTTTTACCCCCAAAGTAAAAAAAAAAAAAAAAGTTTCCTAAAACATCATCAAGTTGAGCTTCACTGCCCAACTTCAGTATAAAGCATAATTTTAATAACCTTAAATATCTTGAAAGTTTCAAGACACTGTGAAGAGGGTTTCTCAAGATATTATCCGCAAAGGAACATGGTGAAAAAACCAGCATTGAATGTAATGAAACGCCATTTTCTGGGGCGAGTCCCAGAGGCTCCCCGGAGCTTACTGGGCTGATATGTATGCATTAGACCATGGCATCAGTCAATTCAATTGGAGTTCTATACCTACCGAGGACCACGAGCCAGAACCTGGCCCCCTTGATGAGGCACGGGGAGCAATGATCTATAGAATCCCCCCATGTGGTTGGAAGCATTCCATATCTGCCATAGACCAGGTTAGGCACCCAGAAAGGTAGGTGTCCCAAAACAAACACCACCTGGTTAAAAATTATTACCGAAAGCCGAACTATCAAGCAGAACTCCCAATCTGAAAACAAGCAAACAAGCATGATGTCATAACTGCCGCTGCGCTGTTATCTGCGCAGCTCCCTCCTTACCCGGGAGGAGGAAGGGGGAGCACCAGACTTCTCCTGCGCCTGCCATCCAACCCCAATTCTGAGGCTGAATATCAAAATGCAAATACCGCTGACCAGAGGGAGGGAGGGTTTCCGGGGAGCCTTCGGGACTTACCCAGAATATGGCGTTTCATTACATTCGAAGCTGGTTTTCTGTGGAGAGCCCCTCCAACTCCCTGGAGCTACCTAACCACAGGAAAATAAAAGAGGGACATACCCAGGAGGCGGCTGTCACTCGCACCTCAACTCGAAGTCGAGACAACTGGCTGCAACCTGCGATCCAAAACGACGCACGCCCGACTAGGGCCAGGAACATTAACGAGGTAACGAGCAGCCAAGACCCTGTTCAATCTCCAAAACCTTTGAGCCCGAATGTCAGCCCAAGACATATTAACCAAAACGGCAGTTAAAGCAGCAAATTTGCGAACATCACGGGCACAAGGACAGACCACAGGCTGGTTGAACTGTATAACCCTGTAGACAACCTGGGAGACGTGAGCCCTAGAACATAGAAGAAGGGAATCCGGGGTCAACCCAAAGCGTGTCCCCAGCCACCGAGGCCTTGGCTCATAAATAGTGCCTAAGAGCCACAACCAGACACAACACATGATGCACCCCCGGCCGAACCAACCAAGCATCAACTACCCAAGAACCCCTCCAGAAAGCTGCCATCTCGTTCTTTGCCAGAAAAGAAGGAGACAGCTGCAAACAAACAAACCTACCACCAGGACCGAAACAGCAGAAACCCCTGGGCTGGAGGAGAGCATGAAGCTCTCTGACCCGACCCCCAGAGACCAATGCCAATAAGAAAAGAACCATATCAAAACAATCTTGAATCTAAGGGACCACCACAAACCCACAAACCAAGGAGAAGAGAGAGAAAAGAGAGCACCTGGTCTAATGACCAGGACGGCTCAGGCAGTGCATGAGCAGGCGAGAGGTGAAACAATGCACGAGACAGTTTGCAAAACGGAGCTGAAGTAACATCCACCCCAGTTGGCCCAAATTACAGAGAAAACAATTAAACTGAACCCCTGTGACGTGTACAATCACGGGGACCTAGTGGTCACCGTGATTGTACTAATATTACTAACTTGTAGATTAATTATATTAACACTTTCTTACTACACCAATTATTTTACAGAATATTTGTACTCTATAGCACGGGTATGTCTAGTCACTTAGCATAGGGACAGATAACATCTACATATAAGAGGATTAAATTCTATTCTCATTACATATCAGTATTCTTGCTAAAAATCATTGACTGATACAGTATTCTATAAACCAGTGATCACCTCAATTCGCATTATTAGCTGAAGATCACAAATTAATAACATATTCTGTTATCACAGACTATCATGGAGGAAAGAAATTCTCCCTCCATTTCTCGGCTATGTGAGCTCTGTTCACATTACTTATTATATGATGAGAAAATATATATAAAATCACCACCTTATATTATCAAACCCCGTCTTACTGTCTCACAAAATAAAGTAATCATTAGGAAAGGAACTCTCCGTTTTACCACAGCGTGCTTTGCGCATGCGCAGACGAGACAGGCTAGAGGGAGGAGAGGAGAGCCAGGATTTGAGTCGCTACAGCATTGAACATCGAGAGGCGGCCATCTTACTGATCAAGGTAGCACGGAGCAAGCGATTTAGTGGACCATTCAGAGGACATTCAAGCATCAGCAAGTGTCTGGGTACCGCAGTGATTCCTACAACGATCATACGATCATTTTGGCAAGCAACAGCTTGGCTAAGTAGCATATTTTTGTTTCTAGAGAGCTCTTTATCACAAATTTATGTACTTGCTTGTCGTTATGCTGCTGGCCCTCCTCTAAACAAGAAGTAAGTTTCATTTTGGACTAAACCCTTCATATGCTTAGAGACAGATGCAAATTAATCACGAGGTAGGCAGTTTTATACAAATCTATTGTGATTTCTGCCTGTATCGGAACGATGCGAGAGAATATGAGCCTTTCTTCCACGTGACTCCAGACCGCATGGTGAAACAAGCCTAGTGATGCATCGCCTTTGAAGCGTGCTTCTATCACTTCCAAACAGCTAAGCTGTCTAGTCATTTGTAGAACTAACCAGTAGTTTATTATTGATCTTTAATAAGATCGGTTCCATTTAACAATTTTATCGCCATTTGATATTTATCGATGTTTCCATTTATCCTTATAATCTAATGATGTGAATATACATTTATTTATTTCATTATATAATAACATTATATTATACCAATAATTTTTTCTGATGAAGAACCAGCATTGGATTATTAGTGCTAGTGACGTAGTAGTTGCTTAGCACCTGTACCCCCAATTTATGTTTGAGGGTGAAACTGACTCTTAATTTTTTTGAATTTAATTACATTATACAGTCTTATCAATGTTTCATATTACATTGACTATTTTGGAATCCATAGGCACTAGTTCATGGTTTTAATTTCAATATCTGCTCATTTTAGTTTTCCTCTTTTCACAAAAAGAGATAGTCCTTCATACCTATCGAATGTATCATTATTTAGATTAATTCATTTATGTCAAATTTTCCTTCACGACAGGGGGGTTTCTATAGGCCATTGCTCCTCGTGCCTCTCTGAGGGGGCCAGGTTCTGGCTCGTGGTCCCCGGTAGGCAAAGAACTCCAATCGAATTGAATGATGCCACAGTCTAATACATACATATCAGCCTGGTAAGCTCCAGGGAGCCAGAGGGGCTCTCCACAGAAAAGAAAGCTAAAAGCATAAAATAACTTCTCTGATATGCATACATATATATACATTATATATATATATGTATATAATAATAATAATAGATAATAGCAAATAATAATAATATGTATATAATATTATATATATATGAGATACATGATAACAATATGATATAATAATAATAATAATAATAATAATAATAATAATATGTATATACTGTAATATTATATATATATGAGATATGATATATATATTATATATATATATATATATATATATATATATATATATATATATATATATATATATATATATATATATATATATATATATATATATATATATATATATATATATATATATATATATATATACATACATACATATATACATACATATATAAGGAATTAAAACCAGGGAACAATATTGAAACAAATCATTAGGCTATCGTCTTTTCCTTTTCAAATGTCTGGGTTATTTATTCATTTCTAATTTAATCTTGACATAATTTGAATAGAAAGATATGAGATAAGAACAATATTTATCATACAAATTCATTAACAGACATGTCTACTTAAATTTATTTAATCAAGAAATAGAGTATTTACTTATTCAAAATATTTCTTGCAATATCAGATGCCAAAGGATCACTTCTCTAATAACATCCTAAACAATTCAAATATCCTCATTAGTATTATTATTACTTCCTCCCCACTTTGTTGAGGTGGGGAGAAATGAGGACGGATGAAAGTAACAGAGGCGGCACTAGTCCACGCATGACACACACACACACACACTATTCACCCTCACTTAGAAACAAGCAGCTCAGAGAACATGAAATGAGGACAAGAAATGATTACTTATACTAGATTTCACTAAATGAATATCTAGTAGGCACAGTGAGGAAAAATAAAGACTGGCAGAGAAATTATGGACAGCATTAGCAAGTTGCCTAACAGCATCTACATGGAAAGAGCTACAATACTGTAAATACCAATTGAAATATGATAATTTTAGGCTTCTTGTTGCACGTTACACACAACACTGCACAAACCAAACTGTACTGATGAGTCATACATAATAGGCAGCAGTGTACACTGAAGAAACCTAAGAAATTATGAGCAACTCATCATTTTTGTTCTGTTCATAATTCAAATTTGGAAAACTTGCTAGAACCACCAAATTAGTTTTCTAGATTTAGATTTTGCAGGGCATAGCAAGATTGGGACAAAGGAAGAAAAATGTCCATTTATGTGAAAAAGAGACGACAAGCAGTGTAAAAATAAATATAACATGCTTTTACCTCATTAAACAATCTCTTGTAATCCAACAGAGAGACTGCATTCTACTCAGGTGGAAATCTTTTTGATCCAGGGCCCTCTGGGACAAAAAGGAAGAGGGGTAAGGTACTGCACCAAAACATGCATTCACAATTGAAATAAAGGTAAGAAATATTGAGCATACACACTACAGTACTTGGACTACACATATTTTATCCTCTATATATAGGTTCTGGTGATACTAGAATACATTCTTTATTAAGTCTAACTCTTGGTATTACATAGCGGCACTCTAAATCAGTATCTACATGATGGCCTGATGAACAGATGCTACAACTGGGGCATTCTCACATAATATGAACGGCTTGTAAACTAAAAAAATATCTAAAGTAGCAGTTTCAGGAACGTTGTAAAAAAAAAAAGGAAATTCACACACTGTAAATATAAATTTATGATTCCACTATTGTTAAGATTTGTTGTCAGTTCACTGAGAAATATATTTGTAACTGAATTTTGTCAGTAATCAAACAATCTAGGCACAAGTGGAACACCCTTCAATTAGATCTACATGTAATTTTGATTACAGAACTGAAACATTATGTTTCAACTTTCAGAATGAATATTGTGAAACGTCACAGGCAGTAAGTCTGAAATTTAATGTTACCCCTTAGAATGTTATCTATCCTAAAGAAGTGAACACTAAACCTATGTTTTTTTGCAGCAGAAATCTGAAGGAAATTTATGTGACTTAGTTGCAGATATGATAAAAATATACAGTATATTATATTACGTATAAAAATAAATAAGCGATTGTTAATGGAAAAGCCATTAAATTATAACCAAAGAATGATTAATTTTGGTCTTATCCAGATAAATAATATCTAAGTTAAGATTTGCTATGCCTGCATGAATGTGAAATACACAATAACAATTTATTAAGTCTAAGAAGTAACAATTTAACTCATGACATAAAATTTCTTGCCTATCAAGTTGCTGGAATCACACGAGTGCACTGGTTGTGCCCAATCATTTGATTAAAATTAGATTCAAGATTGGGATATACATATATTTTTTTCTTTGCACACATTGCTACAATGCATCTACATCCTCCAAGTATTCCAGCAGCATTGGAATCATAAACTGGTTACTTTAAACTTTAATGTATCTTAAAATACTGTGCTCATGAGACTGCTACAGATTTTTTTTTTTTTTACATCAGCCATATCTTGTAAAATGTTGCAGCAATCTCATCCCTTCATCAAACCACCATGTGGGACTGTGAATGTTGAGTTAGGGTTTGCTACACTATACCCCAAGGTATATCTACCTATAGGGAAAGTAGTTTTAGAGGATGAAATACATTAATAGCAGGTACTGTAGCAAGTATGCTTATTATATCTTACCTTTATTTTCATTATTAGGACAATTTTGCAGTAATACCCTGCCCACTCCTCAATGCCCATAGCTTCCTAGCTTAAATAGACTCCAATTTGGAAAAAATAAGATCCCTCTGTTGCATTAACTGAACTTGATTAATAAGGTAAAACAAAATTTCAAATTATTTTAATATAATTGTTATATTTTTTTACTTTAGAAATTCTGGCATTGTTATGACTGCACTTTCATTTGACAATGAAAAACTAAGCCTTAAAAATTGCATTTAGTGGATCTAGCATTTTTTCAGAGTTAAATTAGGGACACAAAAATTTAGTGAGATTTACATAATTCTTTTGATTCAATAAAACATACAATACTGGTAAATATTATATAAAGCTGATCATCAGTTTTGTATGGTTTAAGCAATTTAAAAATTATATCAAACGAAGGCTCTAAATTCATAAAGTCGTCGTAATTTGTTATATTTATGTATTTGAAACCATTTCCAAGAATGTGACAACAGGTTATGTAACTATATTTGCATTTATTTATTTATGTTCTTGCAAAGCCACTAACATGCAAAGAATTTTGAAAGACTCTTAATGTTAACAAAACATTTTAGGTATGTACTGAAATTTTGCAGTGATTTGTAAGTTACACATAGTACAGTTAAACTTAAAGTACCTACAACTAGTGATAAACATACTGTACTGTGTTAATATTTAACAAAGTACAGTACAGTACATAAAACTGGTGACTGAAATATGCATCACGAATATGAGAGTTGTCAGTGAACAGAAATACTGTATAATAAATTTTAAATGAATAGAAACTAGTGGACACATTAAGGTGAGTAAGAAGAAATTATATTAGTATTGTATGCCCTTCATGGAAGCTATGGTATAACTCGTATAACTCTTCAGTCTTGCCCGCAACATAGTACCTCATCCTGATTCCTTTGGCAATGCCCTAGAATATGTGCATGAATGAGCTTACAGTGGAAAATTGCAGTACCACATATACATTAAATTTAAAATAATATTGAAATGATCAAATTATCATTTATATTATCAGCATGCAACATACTGTGACAACTGTCACGGATATCACCACAGCACAGATTATATTACCAGAGCGACAAACTATTTTTACTCAGGAACTGTCCCTGAAAACAATTACCTTCTGTATAAATAACTATTATGCAGTGAGCCATTCCATAGGGTGAGATATGTATTCCAGAAAAGCCTTGTGATACACAAAACCGAAATACAATACGCCACATGAAGTTAATGTTATACAGAGGATTCCTCCTCTAATGAAATTTGGTATACTGTACCAGAAAGCCAGATGTAATGAAAGGATTCCATTCTAGAAATACTTTATGATCATTATATTCAGTTGCAATGGAAAATGGTAGAAGATTTCTGGTGATGTAGGCCAAAGCATTCATTGGACCAAAATTCAGTTTCAAAATTTTAAATAAATCAACAAAATATTTAACACGTTACTTTCCAAGTGAATTTGTTATTAAAATGTGCCTATTTTTTTTTTATTATTTGCATTAATAAAATCATATCATTGTTTAGAAAAAAAAAAAGTTTGGTAACTTCAAACATGGTTTGGTACAAATTTGTCTAATCCAGCTGAAGTACACTGTATGGGAGAAATGAAGCATCGAATGTAATGAAACAACCTTTTCTGGTGGTCTTCACAAGTTCCCATAGCTTACAAACTCAGGTGAAGCCATCATTGAGAAATAAACCATGGAGAGGTAATGGAGTTAAAGGGAAAAGATGTGTGAGCAGGGCAGTTGGAGGATACGTGGACACAGCAAGAGAAGGGGCCTAATCACACTGGGGAGGAAAGAGACCAGGCAAAATAAGTGTGTGATTAGATTAACACCCACAAATGCCACCCTCTGGAAAGGGATTAGCCAAATGGAAGAATCTACCCATGAGGGGAAACTTAGCAGCCCAGTAGAAATTATTAGTATAAACATTTGGTACACAAAGGCAAACAAACAGCATTACAGAAAATGAGGTAGAGCCGCATAAAAGGGTAGCAGAACTCCATGTATGATGGATGTAATAGAAGATGCAATATTCTCAAGATGATATCAGGTAGTAAGAAAAGAAAGGATAAACACGACGTGAAAAGGAGTAGTCCTACGGATACACAACATCAGAGCTTTAAGGAGATAGAGATTCTGAAGGTAACCAACCAGAAGAACTTCATACTGGGTGTGATACCAGTGAGAACCATGAAGATAGTGGTAGGTGTTATATATATATATATATATATATATATATATATAAAACTATTAACTACTGGAAGGTCAATAGAGGAATATGATAAATGTAATGACTTATGTCTGAAGATAACAGAAAAGACAGCCATAGTGGTAAGTAAGAAGAGCTAAGATCCCAATACTTGGGACTTTTATCCACATGGATATAAATTGATCAACAAAGGATTCTCACAGGGAAGATGAAACATGGAGAGCGCTGCTTTCCACATTCACAAACACTTTTAAATACATGGAAGGTGAAATATTTAAGAAAGTCTTCACAACTTTAGTGAGATGAAAATTGAAATATGCAGCAGTTGTATGGTGCCCATATCTCAAGAAGCACAAAATAAATGAGGATGGGTATAAATACATGTTACTAGTGGCTCCAAAATCTTAAGAACATGAACTACATTGAGAGGCTGGAGGTGTTAAACATACCAATGCTAGAAGGCAGAAAGGAAAGGGGAAATATGATGGCTACATATAAAATAGTAAAAGTAATAGACAAAATAGAAAAGGAATTTTTGAAACCTGCAACTTTAACCACTGTGCTGCGCCAACCGAGAATAACTCGGTCGGTGGGAAACTGCGAAAACCGAGAAAACACCTTTTTAATATTTCATACCTATTCAAAACACGTATGTGGTAGGTTGTGTACGAAGTGGACTATTCGGACCTCCAGTGAGTGGCAGCCATCTTGTAAAAAATTCCCAGAATGTTCTAAGGCTGCTGGTTGGCTCAGTTTCACATGAGCAACCATAGGTGGAGCACACACCTCTGGCTCCCAAACACCTGTCCGACACGGTGTTGAAAGATTGCTCAATGTCTGTGAAATTCAGACCTTATTGTTTGAAGAACATAAGGGTCATGATATTGATGAAGTTAGGCACAATAAGAACCTAACACAAGGGTCGAATGCTAGTGATACTCCACGTATTTAACCTCTGCGCTGCACTTTCTTTTATCGCTGCCATCACCCAGGTGGGCAAGAAATAATATTAAAAATTGTTCTAATATTGTTAAAATACATTTCCTGATCACAGGAAAATAAAAAAAATGAATGTGACTTACTTTAGCCATGGTGAAACCTGTAAATCTGGCGATGACGTCACAATTCATAAGTGTTCATGATGCAATAATCTCATGGTTTTTGACCAGACCACCAACCAGACAGCCTAGTCAGAAACTGGGCCGTGAGGACTTTGACCTTCGGAATCATCACAAGGTAAATAAAGTAAGGTGGTTGCCCCAGCCTTGCCGTGGGCAGAGAATTGCTGCGGAGATATTTTTAGATATTTATTTCAATGACTTATTTATTTTCTCTTTTTTTTTTTTTGCAGTAATATTATTTAATAGTGTGTCTTTTGAGGAATTTATATAATAAAATATGTGAACACAGGAATGCTTAAATATGTGTGTGTCATTATTATGCACACTATTACATTTTTAGAACAATAAAATATATGTCTTTTGCCATTATTACACTGTATATACACATTACATATAACTATCTATATTTTCATGTACCATTACAAACCTCTAATCAGTTCTGATGGGTGTAATAATCTTGTAACACATTACAGTACCAGAGTTCAGCCTACCTCTACATGTTTTGTATGAAGATGTAACTGTATACATTGAATATATTATATTTTCTTTACAGTTGTAATAATTTTAATTTTTTTCAAGTGCAATAATGCATTGGGGTGTCAATGATACATTGCCTTAGGGACCGTTCAAGCTTGACACACAAATGTTACTCTGGCGGCCCCAGCATGATGAAGTGATCTGATGAAATACCTGTGCCCAAAATTGTCCCAAGGGCTGTGTACAGTCTGTTGACAGACTGGTAACATATATCCTCTTTCAGCTAAGCCCTGGTGATTTTTGTTCTTTTGAAATGATAAACGTATGAATTTCATTACGTATGATTTAAGTTCTTTTAATTTGAGTTACAACTAACGTAGATGTATGACCGAACCTAACCAACCCTACCTAACCTAACCTAACCTATGTTAACCTAACCTAAACTAACATAACTAAGTTAATAATTTATGTTCTTAACATAATATAATAATAATATTTCAAATAAACCAATTGTAAACAAATTATTGAAAATAAAAAAAATTACACGGCCTATTAGGCAAATCGCGCCTTACATAGTAGGCCGAGAAGTGCATTCTGGCTACTAGGTACGACATATATATTATATATTATATATATTATATATATGTCGTACCTAATAGCCAGAACGCACTTCTCAGCCTACTATTCAAGGCCCAATTTGCCTAATAAGCCAAGTTTTCATGAATTAATGTTTTTTCGTCTAACCTACCTAACCTAACCTAACCTAGCTTTTTTTGGCTACCTAACCTAACCTTACCTATATATATAGGTTAGGTTAGGTTAGGTAGGGTTGGTTAGGTTCGGTCATATATCTACGTTAATTTTAACTCCAATAAAAAAAAATTGACCTCATACATAGAGAAAAGGGTTGCTTTATCATTTCATAAGAAAAAAATTATAGTAAATATATTAATTCAGGAAAACTTGGCTTATTAGGCAAATCGGGCCTTGAATAGTAGGCTGAGAAGTGAGTTCTGGCTACTAGGTACGACATATATATATATATATATATATATATATATATATATATATATATATATATATATGTCGTACCTAGTAGCCAGAACGCACTTCTCAGCCTACTATTCAGGGCCCGATTTGTCTAATAAGCCAAGTTTTCATGAATTAATTGTTTTTCGACAACCTAACCTACCTAACCTAACCTAACCTACCTTTTTCGGCTACCTAACCTAACCTAACCTATAAAGATAGGTTAGGCTAGGTTAGGTAGGGTTGGTTAGGTTCGGTCATATATCTACGTTAATTTTAACTCCAATAAAATAAAATTAACATCATACATAATGAAATGGGTAGCTTTATCATTTCATAAGAAAAAAATTAGAGAAAATATATTATTTCAGGAAAACTTGGCTTATTAGGCAAATCGGGCCTTGCATAGTAGGCTGAGAAGTGCGTTCTGGCTACTAGGTACGACATATATATATATATATATATATATATATATATATATATATATATATATATATATATATATATATATATATATATATATATATATATATATATATATATATATATAAAATGTGTGCGTGTGTTGTACCTAACCATAATGCACTACTTGGCTTACTAAGCAAGGCCTGGTTTGTCTAATAAGCTGAGTTTTCCTAGTTATATATTTTTCTAAAAAAAATCTTATGCAACGATAAATCTTTCCATTATATAATATACGATTTTTTTTTTAATTTACCGCACACAGCCATGGTAGCTATGAGAATGCAATCAGGGGGACCCCCCCTGGGAATTCAGTAATGGGAAGAAGAAATGAAAAAACTCCAAAAGGAGAAGAAACCATTAATTCTTTAAAATAGGCAGCGAAGAGAGACAAAAAAGTAAAAACATGCCTTCTTTAAATCTAAAACCTTGAGACCCTTCACAGTTACAGAATGGGAAGGGCATGGGATGGAGCCTACATATCTCCTGGGGTTTGGAGACCAGAAGGAAGGTACATGAGTGCCAGGAAAAGTAACCTTTGGCCCTTGCTTTGATTCAGCACCCTTAGAAGTATTCCACAAAAAACTCAAAAAGGTTGCAAGAGTACGAGTACGCTTCATGGTTGTTGTCAAACCCCCAATGGAAACATAAGCATCTGCCACTAACACACATGCCACTGATGTTTACGAATCCTCGAGCTAGTGACCAAGTGAATTAGGCCTAAAGTTGTTTACCAATAGCTAATTATCATTTGCCTAGTTCATATCTTCTTATTTTCTTTCTTTCAAGCTGGGATTTTTCTTTGGTTTTGTCTGACTTTCTGGCTGGATTTGCTCAGTTTTGGGTTGATCTGTGATTCCTGGCTACCAGTACAAATACACGGGTCTTAATAGTCCTGGGGTGATCCTTTGGTTTAGCTGTAACAGTGCAGAAGCACCAGAGAGCTACTGAGGGTACCTTCCCTTCAAAAGTATTACAATTAAATAAGAACATGATGCAGTTGTCTTAATGGATATAACTAGTACAGAATTTTTTTTTAACTTATTTCATTTAATGAAACCTGATTTTATAAATTGCCTAATTATTTTATGCTGTAATGAGATTACAAGAATAACGATTATATGCTGCAACAGATGGAAGACAAAAAAATATTTTTTAATTTTGGAAATAGATTTAACAATAAAAATAGAATATAAGTAAAGAACAAAAAGATCAAAGCAAAGTTGTTTCATAAGAAAAACTAAATGTGAGTATACAGTACTTACGTTGCATTAGGGTCATATTCAGCCCATATTCTGATGAACTCATCAAGGTGATGAGCACCAAGGATGGATGAGTCTCTAGTCAAGTAATCGAAATTGTCCATGATGACAGCAACAAAAAGGTTCAACATCTGCCAGGGGTCATCTTATTAGTAAAAATTATATTTGGATATACAATGACAATTCTCTGACATTTAATAACAAAAAGATTCTATAACAAGCATAGTGTATAGAATGTCACAGCTTTTATTGCTTTGAATTTTAAAATATTACATTTTATCTTAAAGGAGGACTTATAGAAGATTTGACATCTCTTTGTAAATTAGGTGAAATATCTATGTAGCAAACTGTAATTTTATCAGGAGTAATACACTATAGGCCTATTAAGCAACTGTCACTACAACTTAAATAAAATTGAACCTATTTTTTATTAATACAGTAATGTCAAACTCAATAAGTTGATAATACTAATAAATCTAATCATTTAAACTCATAGTTGATCAGGTGGATCATAATTTTTAATAATTCATTGTGTTTAGGGACAGGAAACCAGAGGGTTCTTGAGGTTATCTTGAGATGATTTCGGGGCTTTAGTGTCCCCGCGGCCCGGTCCTTGACCAGGCCTCCACCCCCAAGAAGCAGCCCGTGACAGCTGACTAACACCCAGGTACCTATTTTACTGCTAGGTAACAGGGGCATAGGATGAAAGAAACTCTGCCCATTGTTTCTCGCCGGCGCCCGGGATCGACCCCGGGACCACAGGATCACAAGTCCAGCGTGCTGTTCGCTCGGCCGACCGGCTCCTCCAGTAAAGAGTATCCACACACATTTCAAGATTCCCCCCCCCCCTCCCTTCCCCAAGGCCAAATTACTGACCCCGCCCAGGATGCAACCTCACAACAAGCTGACTAACTCCTGAGAACCTACCTACTGCTAAGTGAACAGAGGCATTAGGTGAAAGGAAATGTGCCCAACCATTTCTGTCCTGCCTGAGATTCGAACCCGGAATTCTCGATTGTGGGTCGAGAACGAACCTGATTGTACTACCGGGACCCATAATAGAAACACTTCCAAAAATTCAATAGTTACTTTTTAATCTGAAAGAAACTTTCTTTGGCATTATTAACACAAGCCAATCTATCTTGAGGTTATCTTGAGATGATTTCAGGGCTTAGTGTCCCCACGGCCCGGTCCTCGACCAGGCCTCTTTTTTGTTACACACCCCCAGGAATCAGTCCGTAGCCGCTGTCTAACTCCCAGGTACCTATTTACTGTTAGGTAACAGGGGCATCAGGATGAAAGAAACTTCTTGCCCATTTGCCTGCACCGGGGAACGAACCCTAAACCTCAGGACTACGAATCCGAAGCGCTGTCCACTCAGCTGTCAGGCGCCCTTTTAGCACATATCTTGCACATTAATTGTAGCACATGTCTTGCATAATACCTATAGTGTTTCTTGCAGGTCTTAGTTAAGTTATTTGTTGTCTTTTCTGTCAGGAGAATGAGCCATACCTCTGGTTTTATGTCATTAGAAGTTTTGCTTTAATAGTTTTTCTCTTGGTGATCTTAGCTGCTTACTTCTGCTGCATTAACTAATGAAGGATATATAGTATTTAATTAATGCTTAGGAAGGAATTAGTGATGCATTGGCACTTGTCTTCAAGTTCAAAGAGCCTCATATTTAGCTACATACTTATGTATCCAACATTTCCTTAGAGATCAGTGCCAATACATAATTTTTTTCCCTAAAGCTTATATACTCAATATTTTAAATACCCTATGTCCTTAAATAGCGAATGTAGAAAGTGAGCAACTTAGAACATCCTGGTGTTTTTGTACATAAAATATCTATTGAACTAATCCAAAGCCATCAGCTTTACTCAATTCCTAATGTTTACTGAGTGGGGAGGTAACAACTGAGAGATGATAGGGAAGCACTAAATGAAAACAAATTATACCAATAAATTCACCACATTTCACATACAACACACCATCACAGAAAATCAGAACCACCACAGCAAGTCATCCACAGAAATACCCAACTGCTTCACGAGACTAGGTGTAGAGTATTCATTCTGAGGTGTCAAATACAAGCATGTAAAACCTTTAGTCCCTTTTGACAAACTGTTACCACCTGGCCTAGTTCACTATCACTTCTTGCGTTCTGTTCTCACTCAGTCCCTGCTTCCTCACAGACTATGTCTGCACATCTTCTTCTAGGCATCATCTCTTCCTTCCTTTCAGATTCACTTGATTATCCTCATTTTACAAGTCCATCATCATCTATTCATTCAAGAAGTACAAACTATTTTGCACGCTCTTGCAACTTACAAGCTTTAGTAGTCCACATTTTTCTATCATTCCTTATTCTAACACATTACATGTTTTTAGATTATCTATTTGTGCTGCTCTATATATTTTTCATACTCTTGTCACACAAGAGTATCTTTCACACTTTTGATTTCTTTTGGCAAACAGTGATGGCAACTAAAAGGATTAGATAGCTAACAAAAATATATGCAAAATTACTAATCATATCTTTTTGGACAACATATTACATGAACAAATCACATATCAATAAAGTATATAGCTACTATATGACACTACTTAATGCCTCAATTTAAGTCTACTTACCAAGAAGGAACAGAGGAAAATGAAAGACACAAAGTAGACATATGCAACATTAGAACCACACGTCTTGCTCGGCTCGTTCTTCAGTGCGTCAGGATCACACGGTCTCCCTTTTATGCAGGCTAACATAATGCTCTGCCAGGATTCCCCTGTAGCACATCTGCATATACCACAAATTCATTATAAATTACAACAGCATATTTTGTATAAATTTATGGATCATAATTCACCTATAAAACAAGTTTCTCAATTATATTTGCTGAATTTAATAAAGAAATTAATCTAAAAATATTTCCATTATATTCATATATACTGTATATTATAAGACAGTGAAAAGGGTTTTTTCTATAAGCTCATGAAAATGTGTTACTTATAATTTATGACAAAGAGCCAATAAATTCAGTACAACCTCTCAAAATTTGCATCTTTGACATAAAATTTGTCTTTGAAATGTGAGCAAGTGCCATTGTTCAATGAGTCTGCTTATGATATGGAACACATTTTTTGTTTTGCTTGTTGCCTCATAATGAGTACACATTCAAGCAACATTACATTTTTTACACACCAATACCTTGGACATTGAATTAAAAGGCCGTATGTGATTTCAAACCTGAAGTCCCATTTTTCTTTCACATTTTCAAGATAAGCATCAATCCTGTTGGCAATCTAAATTATGAAACAAGTCATGAACTCTGAGAATATGACTGAACTCAAAAGGTTTAAGCCAGGAAAATTACTACTAATTTGCTAGCATTTACGTAATTACACTTAGGTAATTATGTACAATTTAAATTTTGTTAATGAGTATTTACATAATACATGTAAACATCATTATTTATAACATTCAACAACTTAAATATCTTACATAAGAGAATGTCCACAATGTGTTCAGTGGACATAAACAACACCTAAAATCTTTGGGAAGATTTGTCTTGTCCCAATCTGCTTTGGGACTGAGAAAAGATTTGCACGCTAATAATGCAGTAACTAGTGACCTGCTAAAGAATAGCAGACACTGAAATATTTGTTCTCCCACCTGTTTCTACTTTAATGTTTCCTAAAGTGAGAAGAACAATGCTATGCTATGCTGTCTCTAGAGTCTTATTTAGAGGACAATTGTATCATATAATCAGCTCCATGTTCACTTGACATGGGGCCGGCACCAACAGCTTTGTTGCCATCCATTTGGAGACAGGTTGTAAAAAAAAAAAATATACACCCATCTTTCATATGGTTAAAAATGTAGTACAAAATTTAAAATATATTCACAAGCTTGCTACTGAAATGTTTCATGATGTGTTCATTTAAAATTAAATTTTAGGTCATAATGGGTCCCAACTAAGTGAGCCTGGCATTATCACACCATATTTATTTATATATTTATATATATATATATATATATATATATATATATATATATATATATATATATATATATATATATATATCTTTATATATATAGTAACTTATCTAATATTTGTTACCCATCTAGATATTAGGTAACTTATCAGTGACAGCCTCAGTATGGATAATGTGAAATCAATTTAAAAACTGGACAACTATCTGTCATTTAAGTTTGCCATTTCCTACTGTTGAACACAGGAGGTCAGTCAAGCATACTGAGGTCTGCCTAGACCAATGACTGGTCTTCTCCAAGATCCAACCCACACCTTTTTGAATTTATAATCTGTTCACAAATATAAAATATTAGTAAATCTACCTAGAATATTGAATTTTTTTTTACATAATTGGAGTATGTATGGCTGCAATGTATCACTGATGGCTTACAACCAAAGTTGAGTGATTAAGACAAACAAAACTAGACAACGATGGCTTAAAGCTTCAAAGATGCCAAAACAGAAAATCCTGATTCGGCAATTTTAAGATTTTTAAGAAGATAAATTGTTGGGACAGTGAAACTGATGCTATTTAGCTTAAATTATAAGTCTGTCAAGTGCAATTAAATAAATTTGCTTATGTTATTTACAGCACTACTTTCGAGTTCAAGAACAAATACTGAATTGGTCACAAACTTTTTTTGAAAAAACTGTACATGTTGTTCACATTTGAATTTCACTCATCTTTCAGAACACAAGAAATATGCAAACAAAATGTTTATGAAAAACTGGCAAGATTATGGGTTTTGAAAATTGTTTCAGTGTGGCATGTGTTTAGATATGAAAAGAGAAAATGTAGAAAAAATAAATGATCTAATTTATCACTGGTACACCATATATTTCCTTAATAGAGCCCATTATAAATTACAGTGTAGTGACTGCACCCAAGACATAAGTGTGATAGACGGATGTTAAACAAACCATATAAGAAACATTATGCCAATTTAGCTGCTTCTTATGCCTCTCTCAATCATTCAGAATAATACATTGAAATATGCAATTATGCAACAAAATACAACATCATAATTAAATACCATAAGTTTAAATTTAATACAGAGATAAGTGAAACACTTTCCAGGCCACGCATCCAGTTGAGTTACCTTTCTGTAGGTCTTCCTAATGTAGCCAAGGAAATATATTACTAGTAGATGAAGAGACGACGACATTTCGGTCCATCCTGGACCATTATCAAGTTGATTATGATGAGACGAGGGAGGCACGGGCATAAGTAAGGCAAGAGAGGTGAGGAGGAGAAAATCTTAGAGGAAGGTAAGAGCAAGGCAAAAAGTAGGGAGGGGATAGGTGTGAAAAAAGGGGTGTAAAGGGGTAATAATAGGAGTAAGAAGGGGAATGTAAGAAAAAGAAGAGAGCGAGCAAAAGAGAAAAAAAGGAAGGGTACGATTATGTTAGGTCATATTTGTTAGAAGGTTTGAAACATTTGAGTATGTACTGTGAAAGGGAAGAGTCAACAGCAACAGAGCCAGGACTAAGGATCATGTTGGGTAGGTTGTGTATCAGAGTCGATTCGACGAGGCGGTGTCTGTGAAGCGTAGAGGCAGGAAAGATTGTTTTAGAAGACCAATCAATAGGATGATTAAAATCCCTAACATGACAGAAGAGAGCATTGTTTGTGTCTGCAGACTTAAAACTTCTAGTTTACATCCTCAAATGCTCCAAACCTTCTAACAAATATGACCTAACATAATCCTACCCTTCCTTTTTTTTCTTTCTTTTTCTCTTCTTTTTCTTACGTTCACCTTCTTACTCCTATTATTAACCCATTACACCTTTTTTTTTTTTTACACCTATCCCTTCCGTACATTTTGCCTTGCTCTTACATTCCTCTAAGATTTCCTCCTCCTCACTTCTCTTGCCTTACTTATGCCCGTGCTTCCATCGTCTCATCACACTCGACTTGATAATGGTCCAGGACAGATCGAAACATTGTCATCTCTTCATCTTCTAGTGTGTGGTTTGGTCAACATTCTTCAGCCACATTATTGTAATTCATGATCTGTATATTACAAGTAATCTTTATTCAACAATTTTAATGGAAAATACTTTGCTTTCTTTTTATTACTTCCACTATGTTCAATAACATAGTGTATATACAAATAAAGTATGTCTTTTGACATTATACTGTACGTATATTTTATAACTGGCTTGAAGTGCCAGAAACAAATTTGTGTGTTTCAAATTTGGCTTACTCTTTAATTGTTATATGCAAATAATGTTGTTCCAGTATTAATAAAGAAACAGCTGGAACTTACAAAAAACTAATTTGTAGCTTGGTTTCCTATTTCTTGGGAGAGGAAGCTGGTTAAGCATATTGAGGTCCCCTTAGACTGACCTCCCTAGATACAACCTCCAACAGTTACCTTACTCCTAGGTACAATACCTATTTATGTCTAGGTGAATAGAGTCATCAGTTGTAAGGAAGTGAGTCCAAATACCTTGTTCTACCCAGGAATTAAATTCTGGGTCATTCCATTGCGCATTGACTACATTGAATACTTCCTTACAGATTATTGCATCTCAATTGACTACAAAGAGACTGAGCAATGGCTTAACATTCCCTATTGGGAGTTTTAAATCTGGTTATGTCAAATCTTAAATACAGACTGGAAATAAGTTTAAAACTGGCTACACAAATGTCAAAATCGTGCAGCATTAAATACGTCTGAAGGTAGTCATAGTGTAAAAACTTATCACATGTTACCCATTAAGACAATATGCGATATATAAAAACCTACCTAAGAATTGAGTGATATAAAAATTGGACTTCTTAAACAAAATAATAAATTAGACAGTTTCCTACAAAGAGTGCTGGACCAACAGGGTTGTACTGGATATGCGAGTCTGTGGGCCACTCCAGGCAACAGTCTGTTGGACCAAGCTATCATAAGTCAAGCCTGGCCTCAGGTCAGAGTAGAAGAACTTGCAGAACCTACTCCAAGTATGATCCAGGTGCCTAACACAATATGTAATATAAAACCCACCTAAAAAAAAACACCTAATACAATGTGTGTATAAAATCTCACCTAAGACAACATGTGGTATAAAAAGTCTCCATCAATAAGTGCCATAGAAGTTCACTCAAGGTGAAGTTTATAAAAATCCACTTAAAGTACTGAGTGGTATAAAAACCCACCTAAGGTACAGAGTGGTACAAAAACCCACATAAGGTACTGAGTGGTACAAAAACCCACCTAAGGTACAGAGTGGTATAAAAACCCACCTAAGGTGCAGAGTGGTACAAAAACCCACCTAAGGTACAGAGTCGTACAAAAACCCACCTAAGGTACAGTAGTACAAAAACCCACCTAAGGTACAGAGTGGTACAAAAACCCACCTAAGGTACAGAGTGGTACAAAAACCCACCTAAGGTACTAAGTGTTACAAAAACCCACCTAAGGTACTAAATGTTCCAAAAACCCACCTAAGGTACAGAGTGGTACAAAAACCCACCTAAGGTACTGAGTTGTACAAAAAAATATCTAGGACAGTGGCACCAATAGTTAAAAGTAAGACAGTAAGTAGTAAAACAATGTTAAAAACCCAAGTATGACACTGTAATATTAAAATCCACCAAGGCACTGTATAGTGTAAAATTCATCTTTTCAGATCACCTGAGAATCAAGCTAGGTTTAAAGCAGCAACATGCATGAGTTTCATTCTTATTTCTACAAAGTCCAAAAATATTTTATGAGCTAATGCTCCTCAGATGCTCCCTAAGCCAGAGTTCATATGGTCTACCCAGGATTTATAGTACTGAAAAGGTTCTTGTTGAACTTGTGTCCCCACTATGACAAGGAGTGTTCAAATGGTCTTGTCCCTCATAATTGGGGAAGGGAGACGGGGCCGAGTCCAACTGAAGCCATCACTGACGGACTAGCTCTTTATAATGCAAAAAGGGAGCAGTACCCTCAACACTCAATACAAACAATAATTCCAATACAAGCAGCACCAGTTATTGTTCAGCTAACTACCAATTATGAATTAATGCTTACAATGACTACTACCAGTAACAGTAATACCGCTGACAGAACTTACAACACTACATTGTGCCTGGTATCCACTCATTATTAACCTTGGCTTTAGGGTGACCGGTAAGTTTTCTGACCAGTTTTTCTTGAAGCCTGTTGCCACAGCACAAAGGATGCCATGCCTTAGGGTTTGCTTCATGGGGTCATTTACTAGTTGCATGTGTGCCACTGACTTTTGCTATCTGCACAGCAATGCTTCAGGATTTCTTCACTGGTGCTCTTTGGTGAAAACCTTTTGCTCCACAGATCTCCTTTACTGAAATTGTTTGTTGTTGTTTTCAGCATGGTGTGACTTATGTTGAGTTGTATCACTGACTCCAAGGCTTGAGGCCTTGCAGGCTTTATGGGAGACTGTTTTGGATGATACTTAGGTATTACTTTCTCTAAGGTTGGGATCTGAGATAAGTTTACATGGCTGACTTTTTTCTTGTCAGGAGACAGTAAGTGTCCAGCCTGAGGCAGTTTTAGTTTAGGCTTCATGGGGTACATTTCGACTTTTGACTTTTGGCTTCATGGGGTACATTTCGACTTTTGACTTTTGGTAACCCAACTTTGTGGGCCATTTCTCAGAGTGTGAAATGTACAATATCCCCCATTGCCAGTTTCATTGCAATGCCTTCTCAGCTCCTTTTCTTATCTGGTTTGCATTCTGGCTGAAGCCCCTTATGTTTTGCTTTTTCATAGGCTCCCATTGTGGGAAAGGACTCAAATCTGATCTTGATTCTTTAATTTTGTGTGAGCAGTATCAAGCCTCTGCCTCTTTTTGGCTGGAACCACAAGCTGCATGGTACCACAAGAGCCCTGTGTATGTGGCTCCATTTTCTGATCCAGAGGTATTTATATTAGATGTGGTTCATCTCAAAGGGAGTGAGTGGGAGATGATTTATTTGTTTACCCCTTTACTCTTCAAAGCCTCTGAATAAAAAACAGAACCTCTTGGAAGTGTTTGCTGAGAGTGAAGTTTTGATTTTAATTGGAAAAATCTTCAGGATATTGTACTTTTAAAGTAGGTTGGCCTAACCTTAATTAAGGAAAAACCTCTTCAGATCTAAGGAGGGAAAATAATTTGACTTACTGTTTAAGAACAAAAAGAGTCACTGTCAATTGTTTTGAAAAGAGCAGAACAGCAAAGCTGGAAATTCCTTTCGAGAGAAACTTTTCAAAATGCATACTCAGTCTAATGGGGAATTGTAAGAATAGTTCACGAAAAAATAGCCCATTAATGTGAAAATATGCATGCTTTAGAAAGTCAAGCTAGAGATCCAATAATACTTAAAAAAAATTGTTCTATATCTCCTACAATGTTAGAGATGGGTCAGAGGTTACAACCAGCAACTTCCTCTAAGATAAAAAGGGTAAATATTTGCACTAAAAAGCCACAAAACAAGCATCAGTAAATTTATGGAGCTAAAGTTTCATTAGGCTACTACTGTACAAGAGAGCCTATGTGATCAAAAACAAAAAATGTGAGGCAATGAATTTGAATGTTTTTATGACAAAAAAAAGTTCTAAACTATTCTCAGAAACTTGATGCAAAAGTGAATCTACTGAAGCACAACCAAAGCACTTGACCTTGAAAAGTTTTGTATTCAATGTATCTACATCAAATTACTCTGTATGCATCATCCCCTATATGTACTGAGTACTATTTGCATCCCCTATATGTACTGAGTACTATATGCATCCGCTATATGTACTGAGTACTATATGCATCGCCTATATGTACTGAGTACTATATGCATCCCCTATATTATACCCTTAAAAGTAAAAGATTTTGAGATGAGCATAAATTTAACCACCATTCAACGGGCTTACTCTTCAGTACAACTTGAATATGTGTCTGTAATGAAATCTCCGGAAGAATAAATATAAATTTCATAAGCTTTGCCCTATGAAAGGAAAATTATATATAGTATACTGTACCAATATCTGAAAAAGAAAAGCATTTATCACATGATTGAATTATGATACTATATACTGTATATATTTTACTACCAAAATCTTTTTATTTTCCTACATTCACATATGCTAACAACAGTGGAAGAGGAGAGTAAAATAATTATACATACCACTTCATTTCCATAGCAGACGTAAATACAGTAGCTTTATTAACTTTACAATTATACAGTACTGTAGGTCTACTATCAAAATGGAACCAAGGCTTCAGTCTTATTTCTAATAAAGACAAACAAACAAGGTTTGGATGCAACTCTATCTTTAAAATCTGTTGTGAATTGGATTTGGACCTGAGGCAGCACCGGGTTATCTATTAGTGTATGTATTTCTGACACCTATATTTTGCGAATACCATTTGAAGGGTTGGTCTTGCCCCCCCCCCCCGAAAATTACAAATAAAAATAAAATGTGGTTTTCATATCTAAACAAGCCACTTTTGTCTATTTAATTTTAGTTGCCATGCAAGTATATAGTCTTAATTTGTGGAACAGCCTCCCAAATAAAATAAAATAAAATATTGTATTTCCATTAACCAAATTTAAAAAGAAAAACAAGGAACAAAGAACTTTGTATTATGTATTCAATTTATGTGTCTACAACACCAAATAAAATATATATCATAAATAAGCATATTGTGATTGATGTTGGCGATGAGTCACAATAACGTGGCTAAAGTATATCTCTATCTTTATGTCATTCTCAATTGACTTGAGAATGATCCAGGACGGACCGAAACGTCGTCGTCCCTTCACCTTCTAGTGTGTGGTCTGGTCAACGTGATTGATGTTATTGATAACAGTTAAGAAGCCTATTTTATGAATTCTCACTTATTAAACTTAATATTTACCGCAAAAGCTATAGAATCAAAAGTCAAATACTCATCACTATTATGCATTAATATACAAAACTATTTCATTAGCATAATTTCTCAATTATATATTTTTTGCATTTATACGTTAACTTATCACATAGTATTAAACATTGCACTCAAATATATTACTAAGAGAAAAAAAAATACAATTAATCTTAAGGTTAGCTCCAAATACTATGCATAATTATTGGGTTATACAAAATATGAATACACTGTACTTACATGATTATATTAAAAACAATTCTGTATTTCAGAAAGTATTATGTTATTTTCCTACTCTGCTATATTCTTTTATAATGCTGACTGCACTTTCCTACACTCTGACTAAGCTTTGATGCATTTGTATCACCCACAGCCATTGAAGATTGCCTCTTCATCACACTATTTTCTGGGTGGGGGCAGAGCCCCTTGTGGCTCCCTGAAGCTATATAATGATATGGTTACCATCTTCTGGGTCATATCAGCCATAGAAGTCTAGAGGCCTATCAGGGACTGGCACCAGAATCTGGCCTCCCCCCCCCCCTTACAGAGGTGCAGGGGGTAGTGACATTTGTCTTTGCCACCACACCAGGGAAGGCAATCAGGAAGTCAGTGAGTAAAAAAACAACAATTACTGCTTGATTCAAAAGAGACCGAAGTCTCAAATCGGCTGAAAGAACTCCCCCAACTATATAAACAAATAACTAAATTTCTTTGGAACTAGTGCGAGCTCATTTGCTCCACTATTCCCACTCATTTGCGGGAAGGGAAGAGGTAGCCCACCACCAGCCGACATCCCAAAGTTCAGCTCTAGTGCTGATGTAGTCGTTATTGAATCGCCTCTCTCCGGTACTGGCTCTGGTGTCCTTTTTATTCACCTAAGTGAATTTATTTGCATTTGGTGGCTTTTTCTTACACTGCAGTGTAGCATGAGCCTGGTCTTTAGTGTGCTAAGAGATCCTTGTGCTCAGGGCTTCCTTTCTGGGCACTCCGTAGCAAGGTCCATTCACTGACAGTTCTCTTCTCTGGTGTGTTTGGGGGTCACACCCTTAGAAGTTCTCCTTGCTTGAGGTGGCCCTTGCCTTGGTTGAGTCAAGGATTCTTGGCCCCACCACCTTTGTCCTGGATAGGAGCGACATTGGCTAGTGGGGTGTACTGGGGTTCACATACTCAATGTTTACAGTGCACCAAGGTCGGCCTTCACAGCCACATAAACTAAACAAAGCTGACGAAGAAATGTAAGAAAATTCACTTTTGTAAACAGAGTGGTAGATGATTGGAACAAATGATTCATGTGGTGAGAGGGTGGTGGAGGCCAAAACCGTCAGCGATTTCAAAACGTTACATGACAAAGAGTGCTGGGAAGACGGGACACCACGAGCGTAGCTCTCATTCTGTAACTACACTTGGTAATTTCACACACATTGGTGTGTGATCACCAGTCACAAAATACCAACAAGAATCGACCAAATTGACAGGGAGGAATTCCTGAAACCAGCAACTTCAAGAACAAAAGGATACAGATTCAAGCTAAGGAAACAAGGGTGCTGCAAAAATATTAGAAAGTTTTCTTTTGCAAACAAAGTGGTAGATAGTTGGAACAAGCTAAGTGAGAAGGTGGTGGAGGCCAAAACTGTCAGTAGCTTCAAAGCATTATATGGCAAAGAGTACTGGGAAGACGGGACACCACAAGTGTAGCTCTCATCCTGTAACTACACTTGGGTAATTACACTTAAGTAATTACATAGGTTAGGGTGCCTAATATTATAGGCATAAAATTAAAAGGAGGTTCTTGCCGAGTTTGTTCATGACTTCATTCCTACTGACATTGAAAGGTTGTCTGCCATATTTGAGGAAGATTGGGTAATATTTTACTCCAGTTCATATAAAGTACAATAATAGTACAGTACAGTATACTGTAAACTATAATCTACATAGGCTAAGAAAATTAGATTTTCCAATGAATCATTTTATTCTAACATACAACCAACAAAACTATATATAAAAAAATGTTGAAACTGAACTTAACCTTTCAACTGACTGACACAGTCAAGGATGTTTTTGTCAATTATCTGTAAACTTTGCAACATGGTCAGGAATGTTTTAAAGCACTGCATAAGATTTAAAACTCCTGCAGGTACACGGGTCTTGCTGCCATTGGTCTCTGGTAAATAGATGCCATCTTGGAAACAAATCATGGGCACCTCATCCTGCATGTGAGTTCAACCTCTGGATTTGATCCTTTTACCAGCAATTTGCTTAAAATCATGCTTTTCCATTATTTCACTTTCTTCATTCTAGATTAGATTATATTATATTATAGATTATGGATCCATTCTAGATTATAACCCATTGCATATTTGATTTCCAATTGGACATGGTTGCTTTTATCTAATGGAGGGAGGTACTGAATGCCATATATCTCTTCTTTTCTGGTGAATATCAGATCCAGCATTGATGAGACATCACCTAAATAGACCACACACAACAAATTCTGATACGGAAAGGGGTCTAGGGATGGTTCTAATAGAAAACTGTTACCCGACGACCACATATAGAAAATTGTGCGAGGAGCCAATGCTACGCTTTCCAACTTCAGAATTGCTTTTAAATACATGGATGATAAAATACTAAAGAAATAGTTCACGACCTTTGTGAGACCAAAGTTGGAATATGCACCGATTGTATGGTGCCCATATTTTAATATGTAATTAAGAAGCACATTATCAATCTAGAAAAAGGAGCAAAGACATACAACTAAATGGCTTCCAGAACTGAAAGACAAGAGCTACAAGGAGAGGTTAAAGATCTTAAATATGCTAAAATTGCAAAGATAGAAGAAAAAGAGGAGATATGATCACTGCGTAGAAAATATTAATCGGATATAAAATTGGTTAGGAAGAATTCCTGAAACAAACTTGGAACTTGGAACTTCAAGAACAAGATGTAATAGGTTTAAGCTAACTAAAAAAAAAGCTGCTAAAGAACTCTAAGAAAATTTAAAACATTTTAGTTTTGAATTTTGAATTGAATTGAAAATTCAAAAAAGTTAAGCGAGAAGTAGGTGGAGGCCAAAACCGTCAGTAGTTTCAAAGCGTTATATGTGAAGTGCTGTGAAGACAGGACATCACACCTCACCCTGTAACTACACTTTGGTAGTTTTCACTTGGATACATAATTACCTGCTCTCATTCTCATGGCTTGCTTAATGTAAAGATACACAGGTCTCCAGGATATAGTTTATGGATCTGCCAGTCCAAATGGCCTCTGTCTTTGCTCTATAGGCCTCCATAGACCTCCCAGTCTTAAAAGGCATGCTAGTAATAGGGAGCCACTGAATTTCCATGCAGTTATTGTACTTATTTCTAGGGGTTCTGCCTAGTGTTTTCTTGTAGCCTGAGTTAATCTAGTATTCCCAGACTCCCTTGTCTTTACTGAGGGTTCCATATTCTGGTCCTGGTCCATAGAAGTCACTTGTGACTCAAAGGGACTGGTTGGGTCTTTATGCTTGGAGTTAACCAGGCAAGTAGCTCGAGGAGCCCCCTGAAACCAGCCCTCCCAGGAAATGCATTCAGAGATAATCTATTAATTTATCTGAGATTGAATATATATTTTTTTCTACCAGTGGAATCCTTAGTGTGTTGGAAATAATTGGCTACAGAACAAACTCTAAGTGAACTAAGGTAAGTTGTCTGCTCCATCAATTTGTCTTAATTAACTCATCCAATTTGGCCCAAAAGAAACTGTACAGTACTCATATTTCGCATTGATGAAATGAAAAACCACACACCAGAAGATGAAGAGACAATGACATTTCAGTCCGTCCTGGACCATTATCAAGTCGATTGTGTATTTTTTCATGTCTTACTAGTCTCCTGTATTTAAAAGTAAATACATCTGCTAATAACAAAAATTTCTTGCAAATCATCTCTTTACTTAGATACTTTACTTTAATACAAATTGTGAAATAATTTGTTTCTGTGGTGGCTGTAAATTTGTTTCTGTGGTGGCTGTAACCCTATTGTAGCTGGATGTACTGACCAGATGTTTTTCCCCTCTATGACCTTGTGGTTGGACCTCTATATACTCAGTGATTTCTTTTAATTCTTTAGATATTTCTATACCTGTGAACTGAAAAAGTGAAGCCAGAAGGAGTAACCAAGCCAAACCAAGGAGCAAAAGAAAGAGGTATAATAACAGGGTAAAAAAAAACAGCGTTGAATGTAATGAAACGATATTTTCTGGGTGAGCCCTGGAGGCTCCCTGGAGCTTACCTGGCTAATGAATGTTATGTTAGACCGGGACATTAGCTATGGAGTTCAGACCTACCAGGGACCACGAGCCAGAACCTGGCCCCTTCAGAGAGGTTGCAGGGGGCAATGGCCCTGGAAACCCCCCCCCCCCCCTGTGGTTGGGGGTGTTTCTTATCTGCCATCAACCGGGGTTATGCATCCAGAAAGGTAGGCATAACAAAACAAACCCCACATGGTAAGACACTAACAACAAAAATCGAACAGAGAGGTAAAACTCCCTACAATCCCAAGGAAACAAGCAAACGTAACACACTACTGCCGTGCCGCTTGTCCGCGCAGCCCTCCCACTCCCCGACAGGGGGAGGGGCGGGGGCCAGGACCTCACCGCGCTGGCTGCATAGCACTACAGTTCAGAAGCTAAGCATCAACAAATGCGAAAAAAAATGCCGACCGGTGAGAGGGAGGGTTGCCAGGGAGCCTCCGGGGCTCACCCAGAAAATGGCTTTTCATTACATTCAATGCTGGTTTTCTGTGGGGAGCCCCTACGGCTCCCTGGAGTTTCATACCCAAAGAGAAGGAAAAGAAAGGGCTGACCTGGGAGGTGGCCACCACAAACTTTGTGACACAAAGTCGAGACAACAGGCTGCAACCTGCAACCCAAAGCAACACCAGAACACCCAGGAGCAGACATGCCCACAAAATAACGGGCGGCCTGGAACCTGGTTCTGTCGGTCCCGCATGCTTGAGTGGTGAGAAACGTCTACCATTCTGCAGGTTTACCTGGGGGCGAGTTTGAGCGCCTTAATGCATGCTTGTTCGCCCCTGTGCTTTCTCAGGATATTGGCCTTGTACAGTTGCACGTGCAGGTTCCTACTCTTTCTGCATCCTTGGTTGTGGAGGATTTGTGCTCTTGGACCAGGTCCGATGGGGCTCCCCTACGAAAAACAAGAGTTGAATGTAATGAAACACCATTTTCTGGATTAGCCCCAGAGGCTCCCTGGCAATCCTCCTTCCCTCCGGTAGGCATTTTTTCGCGTTGTTTGATGCTTAGCTTCTGAACTGGAGTGCTGGGTAGTCGGCACGGGGAGATCTGGGGCTCCCCCTCCCCCTCTTGGGAAGGGAAGGGCTGCCCGGATGAGTGGCAGGGCAGTGGAGTATGACGTTTGCTTGTTCCCTTGGGATTGAAGGGAGTTCTACCTCTCACTTCGGTTTTTAGTTGTAATTTTATTACCATGTGGGGTTTGTTTTGTTATGCCTACCTTTCTGGGTGCCTAACCCTAGTTGATGGCACATAAGGGAAACCCCAAAGCACATGAGGGGGTTTTCCAGGACCATTGCTCCCTACAGCTTCTCTGAGGGGGCCAGGTTCTGGCTTGTTCGTGGTTCCTGGTAGGTGGAACGCCTTAGGCTAATGCCCCGGTCTAAAATATCACATATTAGCCCGATAGCTCCAGGGAGCCGAAGGGGCTCCCCACAGAAAATTTGTAGTCTATGGCAGTCATAGACAGACGTTCCACTGTATGAAAGATGAGTCAGTTTGCTACGTTAGTATTGGTTAAAATTATAAACAAAAATATATATATGTTAGTCATTAAACATAATTATCAATTCAAAAGTTAAAAGCTTTGAATAGTTTATTCGAAATTTAATAATTTCAAATTCAAAATTGCTTCAGATTGTTCAAATAAAAAAAAAATTATGTTTTAAATTAAACATGACTCAATGAACTGAGCACAAAATTTTACAAATTTGTTTAATATGGTATAATTTCTTACCTATGGCTATATATGAAGACTCATTGGGGTGCTGGTAACAGTGCTAATATTATTCAAAGAAATCACACTAACATGATATATATCAAAGAGAAAATAAATTGAGGCAAGGTGCATGGCTGGAATTATCCTGATCGCTGGCTGGAGTCGCCGCATTGCTTCAATCAATTTTCTTACTGCTAATAATCATAATACATATGATGATACTTTAAAACAAAATTAATGACAACATATGTACACTGCAAAAGAATGATAAGAATTAGCATCCCTCTGCTTTGCCACTCATGTGAACACTATTAGGTAGGCAGGTAGTCAAAATGAATGCTAGCCAATTAAAATTAGTCAATCAATATTTGTCAATGTTAATTGAAATCTGTCAACATTAATAAAAATCAATCACTCAGACAGTTGTGATCAGAGACAGACACTGCCAGACAGGCATAAATACATGGTCTGACAAGTAAACAGATGTGATCAGGCAGGCAGAAAGATACTGTATCTGTCAATGTAAAAATACCAATCTTATGTAATCTCACCAACTCATTGTACCTTCTTGTAAATAAATTATTACTATTATTATTACTCTATGGTTAAACAGGCAGAGACATTGCTTCTAATACTAAGGAGGAGGCCCAAAGTGAAATATCTCATTCCCTGCAGATATTTTCCATGGTTCAATTGACACACCACACATTAGCTTTTAATAAACTTTATATCTTATTAAATTACAGCACACAAATTAATTTAATGTCTTGTGTACCTTGTAAAAACAAACTGAGTTCTCACCATGCCAGTGGGCTTGATTTCCTTGACCTGTGAATAGTGGCTCCTGGCTCTCTCACTCAAGGGGAAAAACCCAGCGTTGAATGTAATGAAACGCTATTTTCTGGGTGAGCCCCCGAGGCTTCCTAGAGCTATCAGGCTGATATATGTTATACGTATTAGTCTGGGACATCAGTCAATTGGAGTTCAGCGTACCGGTAACTACGAGCCAGAACCTGGCTCCCTCAGAGAGGCAAAGGGAGCAATGGCTTATAGAAACCACCATGTATTTGGAGGCATTCATGTCTGCCATTGACCAGGGTTGGCAGCCAGAAAGGTAGGCATAACAAAACAGACCCCCACATGGTAAGAAATTTGCAACCGAAGACCAAACAGAGAGGCAGAACTCACCTTACTAAAAGAAATAAGAAAACCATCAAACACCACACTCCACCATCATGCCGCATGGCTGTGCAGCCCTCCCTTCCCCGGACCTCCCACACCTCCCTTCCAGTTTGGAAGTTGAGCATCAACCCATGCAAAAAAAAAAAACGCTGACTGGAGGGAGGGAGGGTGCCAGGGAGCCTCCGGGGCTCACCCAAAAAAAAGCGTTTCATTACATTCAGCGCTAGTTTTCTGAATGGAGCCTATTCAGCTCCCTGGAGCTACCTAACCAAAGATAAGTAAAGGAGGGACTTACCTGAGAGGCACACGCCACTTGCTCCTCAACTCGAAGTCAAGAAAATGAGCTGCAACCTGTGACCTAAAGCCACACACGAACGACGAGGACCAGGAACTTTGACTAGATAACGAGCGGCCAGAACCCTGTTCAACCTCCAAAATCTCAGCGCCCAAATATCAGCCCAAGACATGTTACCAAAGACGACAGTCAAAGCAGCAAACTTACGAATGTCATGGGCATGAGGATAGACTGTAGGCTAGCAAGACTTAATAACCCTGCAGACGACCTGGCAGACACAAGCCTTGGAACAGGGAATGAAGGAAATTGGATGAACCCTAAGCACATTCTCGGCCACAGAAGCCAAGGCACGTGGGAAACGGCAAAGACCTGGAACCGGACACAACACATGATGCACCCCCGGCCTGACCAACCAAGCATCAATAACCCAAGGACCCCTCCGGAAAGCAGCCATCTCGTTCTTCGCCAGAAAAAAAGGAGAAGGCTGCAACCGAACAAACCAATTACCAGGACTGAAAAGCAAAAACCCCTGTGCTGGAGGAGAGCATGAAGCTCACCAACCCAAACCCCAGAGGCAAATGCCAACAACAAGAGCCTTGGAAAAACAATCTTGAACTGAAGGTCCTACTATGAACCAAGGAGAAGAGAGACAGGAGAGCACCCTGTACAAGGACCAGGATGGCTCAGGTGGCACATGAGCAGACCGGAAGTGAAACAAAGCATGAGAAAACTTACGGAATGGGGTAGAAGTGACATCCACCCTGAACGCAATCTGGAGCGGCTCTGCCAGCGCCGCACGATATGAGGCAACAGTATTTGGCAACAAATGATGGTCCTGAAGAAATCAAGAAAGAAAGAACAAGGCAACCCGATCAGAAATAGAAGACAACCTACGAAGAGAGTGAAAATGGCAGAAAGAATGCTAGGAAACTTCATACTGTCACCGAGACAAAGCTCTCAGGTGGGACACCATCAGCGAAGCCACCTGATCACCATATAAATGGTGATAAACCCATGCCAAAAAGACCAAACGCGAAGAGCAGAGAAGACCGAACCAGCCATGTATCGGTGTTCTCCTCTTTGATACAATTAATAGAAAATACAATTATCAATTGTATTTTCTGATTTTTGTCTGTAGGGATAACGTTCCTATCAACAATTGATAGGAACGTCATACAATTGATAGGAACGTTATACAATTGATATCATTGTTGATAGGAACGTTATCCCTACAGACAAAAATCGGCAAATACAATTGATAATTTATTATAAAACCAAAAAAAACGGCCAATCTACTCATGAAAAACTCCCCAGACACCAAGCAGAACGCTTTGAAGGAAACCAACGTCGTCTATGTCTTTAAATGCCCACTTGGGGACTGTAAGTCCAAAAGAACTCAGCATATAGGCAAGACAACGTCTCTTTCCAGGCGACTAACAATGCATAAACAACAGGGCTCCATCAAGGAACATATAATCTCTTCTCACAACCAGATCATCACCAGAGAAATCTTAACAAACAACACAGAAATCATCGATAGGTACAGCGATAGGCAGCTCGACATCAGCGAGCCACTACACATCAAAAAGTCAACACCCGCAATCAACAGCCAATTAATGCACAACTATATTCTACCCACTTCAAGGCACCGTATGGGCCAATAAGCACTCTGCAGTTACTTTCATTCTCATGTACCCACCTCACCCGAAACGAATAAAAAGCAAGATTTAGGTCCAATGTATCATACACAGTGTATCAAGTGTATATAAGTGTAGTGTTAAGTGTAAACAAGTCTTTGAGAATGTAGGAAGCCCTTACAAAATGCTTCTAGGCATCAGACCATTAATAAAAATGAATTTTGGAGAATTGATATTTCCACCGACAGTGAAATATATATACTGTATAAATATATTATATATATGTATATGTATATATAAGAGGCGATATGATAAATGATCACTACATACCAAATAGTAATGGAAATCAGCAAAATTGATAGAGTATTCCTGAGACATGGAACTTCAAGAACAAGAGTTATAGATTTAAGCTAACTAAATGAAGCTGTTAGAGAAATATAAGAAAATTCACTTTTGTAAACAGATTGGTAGATGATCAAAACAAGTCATGTGAGGTGGTGGAAACCAAAGCCATCAGCAGTTTCAAAGTGTTATATGACAAAGAGTGCTGGGAAGATGGGACACCACAAGCATAGCTCTCATCCTGTAACTACAATTATGTATTTACGCTTAGGCCTATTACATACTCCTACATGCCAATACCCACAGCTACATTACATTACCTATACCCACATGTCAATACCAACACCCAAATATTAATACCCACACCTGTAGGCCAATATCAATACACATACTGTATATCAATCCCATACACAAAGACCTTAACTCCTGAAACTCAAACCCACTCCTGACCACCCACCCCCACTCCAGACAACCACACCCATATCCACTCCAGATACCTACTTCAGACACCCACTCCTAATACCCACACCCATTCCTGACACCCACAACCACTCCAGATACCCACACCCACTTCAAACATCCATACCCACTTCTGACACTGATCCATAGACTTTCAATACACACCCACACCCACTCCTGACACACACGACCAAACCGACCCCAGACACCCCATACCCACTCCTGACACACACGACCAAACCGACCCCAGACACCCCATACCCACTCCTGACACACACGACCAAACCGACTCCAGACACCCCACACCTATGCCAGATACCCACATCCACCCCAAACGTCCACACCTCTTTCCAACACCCATTCACACACTTTCAATACACACCTAATCCCAGCACCAACACACCAATGTTAACACGTACACCCAAAATGTTTAATATTCATGAGTACAACAGGAAAAAATGGAGAATTTTCCCCATAAAATTGTAAATTTTTCCTTAGATTTTCTGGATGACTAGCCACTTATCTGCTAACTGCCAATAATTCATCCAGTCCCAATCCCAAAGAGCCGGAAAGCATGTTGTCGTCTGAATATACGTTGTACCTAATGGACCATGTTGCTTAATTAACAAGCTGAATTTTTGTGAAATATTATATTTTCCAAACAATTTTCTTATGGAATTATTAACTTTCCATTACAATATATATGATATGGTTTTTTTAATTTGAGTTAAAACTAACACTGAAATTTCATCAAACCTAAACTAACCAACCTAGCCTAACCTAATCTAACCTAACCTGACATAATTAGGTCAGTAATTCATGCTCTTAATATAATAATATTAATTGGAATATGGCAATTTGCAAAGAAATGTGTGGAAAAATTAAAAACCACTGCCTGTTGCATACTAGCCCAAGTAGTGTGGCTCTGGCTATTAGATATATATATATATATATATATATATATATATATATATATATATATATATATATATATATATATATATATATATATATATATATATATATATATATATATATATATATATATATATTTATTCTGTATATACAGTGGTACCTTGGTTTACAAATTTATTCCGTTCCCAGAGATGGTTCGTAAACTAAAAATTCCTAACTCGAAAGAAATTGTTATAATTTGTAAAATAATTCCTATTGATTGGAAAGAATTCCTGAGACCTTGAACTTCAAGAACAAGAGGTCAAAGATTTAAACTAACTTAACAAACCTGCCAAAGAAATATAGGAAAATTCACTTTTGCAAACAGATGGGTAGACGGTTGGGACAAGTTAAGTGAGAAGGTGGTGGAGGCCAAAACCATCAGTAATTTCAAAGTGTTATATGACAAAGAGTGCTAGGAAGATGGGACACCACGAGCATAGCTCTCATCCTGTAACAATACTTAGGTAGTTACATATAGGTAATTACACACATACATACAGTACTCGTCAAAAGTATGTGCTACCCGGCTCGAGGCGCTGCAGAGTTATGGCAAAAAAAGAATGATGAAATGTCTTATAATGAGATATTTCAGACAGGATTATGCAGCAGGTATATGATGTTATGGTATCTGGTAGCACAGCTGGGAGGCTCAGTTGCCTCCGAGCATTCATAATGAGCTGCATGGTACTGCATTGTACCATTCATAAAGGATTGGCCAGGAAACAGCATAGATCTGAACCCAACTGAAGACCTTTGGCACATGGTTAAGAGGGATATGGAGGGGTAGAGACGTCAGCTCCACACACAAGATTGAGGAGGCCATATGTCTGGGCAAATATCTCACCAGAATACCTACTCCAATGTGTCCAAAGCTGTGAAGAAGAGAAAAGACTACCCAACCAAGTATTAAAAGATAATTATAATAAACATTTTACTACAAATATTCTCATGCTTGTTGTGGGGGAATGGGGGGTAGCAGGGCATTGCATACTTTTGTCTTGCAGTAAAAATATATATTGGCTCTGAGGCCCTGGGCGCCTGGGATAAATGTGTACCAAAGTTCCTAAAGGATGTGGGTGAGGAACTTATTTGACAATCTAGAGATTCAAAAGGGGGCCAGTTTCCTATTCCAGTGCCTCAGAGTCACAATCCAGAGAGGAAATGCTTGCTGTATCTTTGACATGCACCCAACCTCTGCAGAGCTAGATGAGATTTTCAAACACTGATTGATATGTCTGTTTTCTGAAAATTGTAATACAATGTGTATGATTATGTATGAGTACATATGTGTATGTATATATATAATACACACATATACATATCCAACACTCCTAGTAAATGCCAGGAGTGTTGTTAGGTTTTGGGTGCATGTAGGTCTCACGACTTCCCAACACTTTTAGACAATCGCTGTCCGAGTGGTTATCGTGCTAGACAGCCAGGAGCATGGTACCCTGGTTCGGGTTCGAATCCTTCAGGAGTCAAGAGTTTATGGTTGTATAATTGCTTGGGGACCATTCAAGCTTTACGCACACGTGATACTCATGCGGCCCTAGCATGTTGAAATGATTTGATGATATATCTGTGCCTAAAAAAATGGCAGGAGCGTTGTTGGGTGTTGGGTGCATGTCGGTCTCACGACTTCCCAACACTTTTGGACAATCACTGAGTGGTAATAATACTGGACTGCCAGGGGCATGATACAATAACCAGAATTGTCTACTTGTCTAGTAAGCAGGGGCCGATTTGCCTGGCCATATCATATATGGCAATGCATGTTGTACCTAATAGCCAGAACGTACTACTTGGCCTAGTATTCAAGGCCGAATTTGATTAAAGCCAGTGATTTTTGTTATTTTCAACAAAATTTGTGAAGGTGGTTTATTTGAATTAATAATATTATATTACATTAAGAACATGAATTACTGAATTAGTTATGTTAGGCTAGATTAGGGTATGTTAGGTTAAGGCCCCTAACAGTATTCTCCTGCTTCATCTCCTTTTCAGCTCTATGTAATCTCATTCTGCTACAGAGGTTAATGGCCTGGAAACAAGCCAATCAATAAAGATACATTAATAAACACCCATAAGGACATCACATCTTACTCTTAACTTCAGTTCTGAACCAATGATTTACACATTGATAATTTATCAACATATCCCAGTTTTTCCACAGCCCATCCAATCAACGTTCTCAAACCTTTATTCAGACCTATATATATTGCAAACACATTTTTCAGTTTAAAAAAACAAAAAATTAAAACAACATTCATATTATGGAATATAATCCGCACAACCTTGTTACTACATAATGTTATGTTGTTTCTCTCTTATTTAAACTTGTTTAATCATTTTAATTATCAATTAGAACTAGGATTCTGACAAAAAAGCCACAAATATAAATTAGAGCACAAAATGTAATCATAAACAGATCTCATTGAAGGGTCTTACAAATGAAGTTCTGGCATCCTATTATTATAATAGCTTGAAACAAATACACTGCAGATAATGGTCATGAAATTCTGAAAATTCTTACGGTGTTTATTTCATTAGCGCTGTGATATTCATTACAAGAAATCTTCAAAAAAAAAAAAAGGAATATACTGAATTTATGTATACTGTATCTCAAAAATACAAAAATTCTTAAATTCAGACAAGTAGTGGATCAATTTGAAATGTATATCTTAGTGAGAAAGGAATTTATATTGTTTCAGCAAAACATACAACAAAAGCACACATCACTTACCTTGCACGGCTTCCGACAACAGTATGTTTAATTAACTAATTGTCCCTACATTACAAGCAAGCATGGACAAGGAGGCAAAGGGTCTACTAGGTAAGGTTCAATGGATTAAGGCAATCATATGCAAGTCAAAATATGTTTTCATTCTAGGCATTATGGTTAAGGTGGAGGTTTCAGGAGGCATTGGAGTGACTTGATGTGAAGTAGGTGATTGAGGGGGGGGGGGTGATAAGGATAGGAAGGAGGACCATTCACAACACCATGTGGAGGGTTGTGGAGGTCACTGGCTACCTTAGACAGCCATCATCTACAGTGAGTGGGATGCTTGGCTGTGTATCATCACTCTGAGAGTGATTAGGATACTGGTATCCACTATCTGTCTACACTTCACACTGTCAGCTGCTTGGACATGCATTGTGAGAGTGAGCCTATATGTGTGGGTTACCGTGCGGAGATCACAGAGGGTGCTGTTGCAGCCAGCTGTGTGGGCTGGTGATGGTGGTGGTGGTGGTGGTCCTTCACTACACATCCAAAAGGTAATTCTGGTCTACACCAATATGTCCTCATGATGATAGTGTAGCAAACCTACATCTCCTAAGAGTTTTACTGTTTATACAGTTTTGCATGAACACCTCATATATTGTTAATAATTAAAAGAATCTAATGAGACAATGTACATTAAAACATTTGAGGTTCCAGGATAGAAAACAATGAAACAAACATCCAAAGAGGTGTTTGCCAGTGACTTACTGTCCATACCTGGGTAAATTGTCCACCTCAAAATGTTTGATTTTTTTGTTTAATTTGTTTTGTTTTGAAATTAAAGCTCACGTGTAAGGATGAAGGCAGGTATTGCCCTATGATGTAGTGACTCAAAGTAAAAACATAATGTTGCTTTTAACTGTCAACTCAAAACATGGAAAGTAAAATACAAGAATGGTGTTCTTAAGGTCAATGTATGGAAGTACACACAGTGGTGGTCTAAGGTACAGTGCAGTATTACATTTAAGGAAATATGTTGCAGTAAATGCTATTATCAAGAGAGTTATGTGATGCATCTCAAATGCACCCATGGATGCAAAGGAATACATATGCCCCAAAACAGTTTTGGATACACTGCACGACCACAGCATATCATAAGGGGTGATGTAAAACACTGCTGAACAATTCTACATTGACCATTTTCTTAAAATATTTCACCATATATTTCACACTTTATCCATTCTTTCAATGAGAATAAGCCCTATAGGTTCCATTGATCTCAAGAAAACATTTGAAAAATGTAAGGACTCTAACGACTTCTCAATTTTTAAAGAGGACTGTGCAGCTGGAACCACTCACCGAATACACTCACACATGCCCAATGCTACATAACACGCATGCCGCCACCCACGCAGCCTACAGTGCACAACTTAAATATTACTAAAAATCTTTTATAGCAAGGTGTTAAAAAAAGGGTAAATAAAAATATATAAATAAGCAAATAAATAAATAAATAATTGAGAAATAAAATTAAGAATTATTTTTAACTAGTGTTTAAGGTGCAGCAAAAATATCTACTTTGAGAAGAAAAAGAAAATGAAAGAAAAACTAAATAAACAATCCAATGTAAATAAAAAAAACTCTCCCTGTTATTGGTCTGCCGCGAAAATTTTGGTGCTGAATTTGTATGGCCAAGGTGATCAAATTAAGAAAACAGTTCCTCCTACAGCAATAGTGATCACATCAAGGTAACATATCCATCCTACAGCACAGTTACACATCAATGCAGAAAATAGCATCCATATCACAAAATACTGTATTAAAACGCCGTGTTTTATATTGTAGTAAATATGTGGCACTGAAAAAAGGCACACTCACGCAAAAATTAGTATATAAAAATTATACAGACCCCTGGAAAAAAAAAAGAGGGCAGTTCCACAAAGAATTGTGGTAAAAATTAATACAGTATTTTGTAGCGATGACAGCTGTAGCTTTTGAGGGACGGAGATCACAAGAACTGCAGTGACAAAAGTTTGGACAGAAGAAAATAGCCAATTTTGCCGCTGAGTCACTTTCGAGTGCCAGGAAAAAGTAACTTAGATGGGTTACCTGAATAAGAGCATTATGCCCTCTGTAAATTTTCTAAAGTTGTTGTGGCGTGTTATAGACGTGGTAGGATCCAATTCTATATTACCAAAGACCTGGGTGACGGAGGGAAACAAAAAACAAGAAACTTAGGATTACTCAAAATTCCAAACACGATTTCTATACTAGGTAGGGGCTTCTGAGGCACACCAAGACTTGAAGGGTATTCAACATGAGGTTCTTTGGGGTTATGAGATGAGAAAAAGTGAGGTCATGAGAGGTTGAGTAAAGGTAAAGAAAGGTTAAGTTTAGGGCAGGGAGGGGGGGCCAAAGGTTGTCCTCTCACCAGGGCTCTCAAGGGAAACAAGTGACCAGTCGCTAGGGTCATATCAGGGTCAAAATTCAGGGACATGGGACAAAAAACTCTGCACAGGTCAATATACTCTAGGGAATAAGATGATCCCTCACCAAAAAGTGGGCAAGCACCACAGACACTATCTAGTCTAGGTTAGCTAGTCTAAGCTAGTTGGATCACATTTCTAAGTTACGTTATCTTCTACAAGAAACTAAACTACACGGCATTGCCATCTAGAGGACTAGACATGTCACCAGACGGCTAAACATCACATGTCTGTTCAGGAATATAGCTAGACTTTACTGTTCCGGGATGCTAGGATCTCACTTTGAGGCTATGTCGAGCCCATGGGGTCCTGCGAATTTGTTTATCATTCTCAGAAGGTTAATATCTTGGCACTGAACAGACATTCGTCTCAGTGTTCAGGCCTAGAGATTGGAATAATAAATACTGTCTCAGGTTGCTATTGGCCGAGCCTGGGTGGTGGGGGGTTGCAAACTCACCGAAACAAGAGCAAGAGACCGGCGAAGAAAGACTGAAAGTTGTTATGTCGATTTAGGTCAGTGTCGGGATCAAATTTCATGTTGCCAAAAACCTGGGTGTGAAGTATGGGAGAAAAAAAAGAGACGGGAGAGTGCTGTAAAGTCGGGTGGGTGGAAATGGTTACGTGCATGGCAAGCCATTTGGGCAGCATTGCACGACCAATATGGCGGGTAGGAGGCCACGTTTCTTGTTCTTTTCATGGCCCCGAACCACAGCCATCGCTTGTTTCATGGCCCACAGTAAGAGATCACAGATATAATAAACAGATATGATAAAACTTTTGCAAATTTGATACTATAAGCAATATATTATGCTGAAAATAGGCAAGATATAACAGATTAAGATAAATATTGTTATGGGCACTGGCATATGAATTATCTGGAAGACTATGATCTCATATGTTGGGTCAATATTTTTAACAAAACACGAATCACATTTAACATAGGAAGACAATTGGGCTTCTGTTTCATAACAGTATTTGAAAAGGAAATTCACATACTCTAAAATTACTGGAGTTTTGGGGATAGACTTTAAACACTTGGAAAAAGAGTGACACCCGGATGGGGATTTGAAATCCTACACGATAACAGACGCAAGAAACAGGATTATGAAGTAAGTCCCTGGTGAGTAGACCACAAATATTAATCTTGGGGATGTTAACTTACTTCTGATATGGTTATAAATATTTATAATAAAGAACTTAATCTTAAAATCCTATTACAAACACCATGTTCATAATACTGTACTGTATTCATATATATGTTGACACACACACACATACATACACATGCACAAACACAAACACACACACATGCACAAACACACACACATGCCCAAATACATCCACAAGCACACATACATGCACATACACACGTAAGTGAATGCTCACACACAGACTCGCAGGTATGAGAAAATACTCATTAGCCTCAAATCAAATTTCAACTCACTGCTGAATTTTATCTCATGACCCATGACTATTGCCTTTATCAAATTAGCTACACATATCAAGCTGATGTGAATTAATTGATAGAGGTGGTACTCCTGGGTAATGGATAGGCTACATGGCATTGGGATTAAATCACACTTGAGGCTAGTGCAGTTTTCATATATTGTATATCATTCAGAAATGTCAATTTGAAATTATATATGTATATATAATATATATATATATATATATATATATATATATATATATATATATATATATATATATATATATATATATATATATATATATATATATATATATATATCACACACACACACACACATTCATACATGCATACATACATACCAGTATATACATAGATGACCATGTGCTTTCCGAAGACCTGTTATCCAGATATGCTGTTTTGGGTTTGTCTAAATAAAAATGAGTAATAAACTGGTGAGGCGAGCAGGCAATCTGAATACAAATGTGCAAAAAAGTGGAGTGTGGGAGTGGTATAAGTACTTCAACATCTGAGTGTACTTCATCTGGCTAGACAGAATGTCAGGCTTGATAGACTGTGAGGCTAGATAAGCTGTCAGGCAGTCAGGCTAGACAGGCTGTCAGATAAGACAGGCTGTGAGGCTAGACAGCCTGTGAGGCTAGACAGCCTGTGAAGCTAGACAGGCTAGACAGGCTCTGAGGCTATACAGACTAGACCGGCTATACAGGCTAGACAGGCTGTCAGGCAAAACAGGCTGTCAAGCAAGACAGGTTATCAGGCTTGAGAGTTTGTAAGGCAAGACAGGCATCAGGATGGACAGGCTGCACAGACTGCCAGACTATAGAGACAACACTGAACAGACAAAAGATGATCACACATCTTTCTGTTCAACTCCCCCCCCCACCCCCTTCCCTGCCCCTCCACTTCCATAACGCACCCCATACTGTGTTAACACTTGTTGTAACATGATGAAACATCATGTGCCTTAAATTGTGTCAGAACCCATTTTGCTTTTGTGTAAATATTTAAATGAATAAATAACCAAACAAATAAAAATATTATGTTCTGTTATTTACAATTTGTCACTCGACTAAGCAGCTCCTGCCCCACAGCTGACCCACCTACCCCACTGACCCTTCCACCACCTCTCCTCATCTAGGGTTAATGTGAGCCAGTGGACCACCCGTGTACGAGTCGTATCCACTTCTGTAGTCCACTCTGGAGGTGTAAGAACCATTATTCTCCCAGTGATATCACACCCTTGCACTCCCTACATGCCTATGCCCACACCCTGACACCCATAAGCAGGCACCCATACAGCAATACCCACACCCACATACCAATACCCACACATGCATACCAATACCCATACCCATATACCAATGCCCAGATCCACAAGCAAAGATCCAACACCACTTCTGAAACTCCCACTCACTCCTGACACCCAAACCCACTCCAGACACTCACATCCACTCCCGACATTCACAACTTCTCTTGGCACCCACACCCGCTCCCAGCATTCACACCCACTCCCAGCACCTACATCCACTCCTACTGCCGACACGCATGCCCACTCCCACTACTGACACCCATGCCCACTCCTGACACACACGCTCACTCCCAACACCCACACCCACTCCACTTCAGCTCTCACTTCAATTGATTTTTCAGTCATTATTATGTACAAGAGTCATATCAGATATAGGCAAAGGTAAACATTGTTCCAATCTACAAAAATGGATACGTAGGAGGGAAGACCCTCTAAATTACAGACCTCTACCGTTGACAAGCATACAAATCAAAACATTAGAAAAAATAATAAAAATTAAATGGAAGAACACCTGGAGAAAAATTATATAATAACACGAAGATAGTACGAATTTTGATCAGGAAGATCCTGTGTAAGAAATCTACTTAGTTTCAATGATAGACCCACAGAGATTTTACAGGAAAGAGATGGTAGAGTTGACTACATTTCTTTGGACCTAAAAATATATTTAGATAAACTTCCACATAAAAGGATGTTCTGGAAACTGAAACATGCTGGAAGAGTGACAGGGAGACTTCTGACATGGATGAAAAAGTGTCCAACTGAAAAATGAGGGCAGTAATCAGAAGCTAAGACTGGAAAAGTGTTATCAGTGGAGTATCACAGGACTATAGCATCAGAATGTTCACTATATATAAATGATCTAATCAGAAGAAATATAGAATTATATAAACATGTTTGCTGATGATGCTAAGATATTAGGGAACATAAGAAACTTGGACAATTGCTGTGCCCTTCAAGAAGACCTGGAAGAAATAAGTGTATAGAGCAACACTTTGCAGATGAAATTTAATGTGAATAAATGCCTCGTTATGGAACGTGGAATAGGAGAAAATAGGTCACACACAACCTACTAGTTATGTGAAAAAGCTCTAAAGAATTCTGATAAAGAAAGAGATCTACAGGTAGTTTTGGAAAAAAAACTGTCACCTAAGAGGGAGCCGGTCGGCCGAGCGGACAGCACACTGGACTTGTGATCGTGTGGTCCCGGATTCGATTCCGGGCGCGGCGAGAAACAATGGGCAGAGTTTCTTTCACCCTATGCCCCTGTTACCTAGCAGTAAAATAGGTACCTGGGTGTTAGTCAGCTGTCACGGGCTGCTTCCTGGGGGTGGAGGCCTGGTCGAAGACCGGGCCGCGGGAACACTAAAAGCCCCGAAATCATCTCAAGATAACCTCAAGATAAGGATCACAAAGAAAATTGTGCGAGGAACATATGCCATGCTTTCCAACTTTAGAATCAATTATAAAATACACGAATAGATGGCAAAATATTAAAGAAATTTTTGTAACCATTGTGAGATCAAGGTTGGAATATGCAGCAGTTGTACGGTGCATATATCTTAAGAAGCACATCACTAAACAAGAAAACATACAATGACACAACTAAATGGCTTCCGGAACTGAAAAATAAGGGCTACGAAAAGAGGTTAAAGGTGTTAAATATACCAAAGCTAGAGGATAGAAGAAAAAATGATGTGATCACTACTTACAAAATAGTAACAGGAACTGATAAAACTGACAACGAAGAATTTGTTAAAACTGCAATTTCAAGAACAAGAGACGACAGTTTTAAAGAAGAAACAAAGTTGCCTAAAAAAAAATCAGAAAGTTCACTTTTGCAAACAGTGGTATATATGGTTGGAACACGTTAAGTGAGAAGGTGGTGGGGGGCCAAAACCGTCTGTAATTTCAAAGCATTATATGACAGAGTACTGTACTGGGAAGATGGGACACCATGACATAGCTCTTGTCCTGTAACTACACTTAGATAATTGCACCCACTTTCAACATACTCACACACTCTCCCAACACCCACATTCTGATGTTAACACAGACACTCAGAACTTTTCATAGCTAAGAATACAACATACAATAATTGAGAATTTTCCCCCATCAAACTGTTGATTCTTCCCTCAAATTTTCTGGATGACTAACCACTTATCTGGACACAACAAATTATTCGTTCAGTTTCAGGTTTGAGGCTCTGGAAAGCATGTGGTCATTTGTATATAATATACTATAGTACAGTATATGACTATATACATACATACATACATACATACATACATACATACACACACACACACACACACACACACACACACACACACACACACACACACACACACACACACACACACACAAGCTCCCAATAAATAAAAATATATATACCGTACAGTATGTGGGTGTATAAGGGTATCTGGAGTGGATGTGGGTGTCTGGAGAGAGTGGGAGTGTCAAAAGTAGGTGTGTGGGTGTCAGAAGTGGGTATGTGAGTGATGAAAGTGTAATTATGTAATTACCCAAGTGTTCTTACAGGATGAGAGCTATGATCATGGTATCCCATCTTTCCAGCACTCTTTGTCATATAACGCTTTGAGACTACTGACGGTTTTGGCCTCCACCACCTTCTCACTTAACTTATTCCAACTGTCTACAACTCTGTTTGCAAAAGTAAATTTTCTTATAATTCTTAGGCAGCTTTGTTTAGTTAGTTTAAATCTATGACCTCTTGTTCTTGAAGTTCCAGGTGTCAGGAATTCTCCCCTATCAATTTTATTGATTCCCATTACTATTTTGTACAGTCATCGTATCATCTTTTCTTCTATCTTCTATTTTTGGCATATTTAATGCCTCTAACCTCTCCTCGTAGCTCTTGTCATTCAGTTCCGGAAGCCCTTTAGTTGCATATCTTTGCACCTTTATCAGTTTGGTGATGTGGTTCTTAAGATATGTGTACCATTCAATCATTGCATATTCTAGCTTTGGTGTCACAAAAGTCGTGACAAATCTCTTCAGTATTTCACCACCCATATATTTAAAAGCAATTCTGAAATTGGAAAGCATTGCATAGACTCCTTGCTCAATGTTCTTTATGTAGTCCTCAGGTGACAGGTCATCGTATTTTGTCTAAAACCACCCCTGTCAGCCGGTCGGCCGAGCGGACAGCACGCTGGACTTGTGATCCTGTGGTCCCGGGTTCGATCCCGGGCGCCGGCGAGAAACAATGGGCAGTTTCTTTCACCCTATGGCCCTGTTACCTAGCAGTAAAATAGGTACCTGGGTGTTAATCAACTGTCACGGGGTGCTTCCTGGGGAGTGGAGGCCTGGTCGAGGACCAGGCCGCGGGGATACTAAAGCCCCGAAATCATCTCAAGATAACCCCTAGATCTCTTTCTTTATCAGAATTTTTAAAAAACTTTTTTGTGTGTGGGAGTAGGTGAGGGAGTGATGTTACTGGGAGAATGGAGAGTCTTATATGTTCTCTGTTTACTGCAGAGATGGAAAAGACCAGCACAGGTCCACAGGCTTATATTAACCCTAACTTGGGAGGGGTTGGGGAGGGTTGGTCATTGGTAGAGAGAGTCAGAGGTAGTGGAGGAGTTGCTTAACCCTTAAATGGTACAAATTATATATATATCACAAACTTGAATAAACCTCAAGCCAAATGTAACATAAAAGCTCTTCCTCGTGAAGGGTTTGAATCTTAGACAGCCAGGTGCTTCAAACACACTAGCATGTCGAATACTTTGACCAATACACCCTAGTCGACTGTTTTTTTCACTTTGTTGATGTATCCATTCTGAACAGTTACAATATGTATATGATGAGAAAGTTCATAAACCAATTATGCATGTGTTTAGTCTTGTCATTCTGACACATTTACTAATAAAGTTTAGCAAAGATATTTCTGTCATACACAGAAGAATTCAGAACCCAACATTGCCTCATGCTTCTACAAACAGGCTGGCTTTCAGGGAGGCCTTACAAATACACAAAATAGAAAATTTACCACCAACTGGAAAGTGTGCAATAGCCCAAAGTGGATGCATTGTGCATTTGGCCCTTACACAATGATTACTCATAAATCTTTTACATTACTTTTTCTTTCAATAATGTGATTTGACTGTTTTATATGTGGGTTATGCTTTGATGCTTTCATTTTTCCATAGTGCAGTAATTGGAACTTATCCTCATTAACAGTTTTGCACACCCAGCATGCACACCCCAACCCACCCCAAGGTGGGCCTGGCATTTCCCGGGAGCGTGCACCCACACTAACATATGTACTCTTTCCAGTGTTCTAACCTCAAATTTCGAGCTACATCGTTCATTTTGATATCAAATTGTTCGCAATGTAAAGGCGCACAATTTACAACTTGTGCCATAATAATCAAACAGTAAATGGAATTTTAACAAATATTTTAATTTTGATACTAGTGATGTAACTCGGTATTTCCCTCATTTCTTTACTGTCATCTGTGAAGGTTCCATCACTTTTGAGCAAGATCCCAATGCAGGATATAGTTTTTGTTCTAAATTTTGCATAGGAGAAAAAGTATTTTAGATTGATGACCAAACCACACATCAGAAAGTAGAGAAACTACAATCTTTTAGTCTGTCCTGGACCATTATCAAGTCATGTGAAGGTCCGTCAACCAGTCCGGCAACTCTGTATCAGTCCGGCAACCAGGAGGCCTGGTCGACGACTGGGCCGCGGGGACGCTAAGCCCCGGAAGCACCTCAAGGTAACCTCAAGGTAGGTCACACGACCTGATAATGATTTCTATTTCTCTATATAGTCTTCTCTGTCATTCTAGGAATAGAGTTGAACATTTGAAGATGTTCTGCAATTTGTTTTTGTTGCCTGTAGAGTGAATGCCGTTCTCGTTCCAGTTTATATCTTTTTCTCTTTCTCCTCAGTGGTATGTGACTTGTACATATTTCTAGTGCTAATGTGCCTATTCTCCCAAGGCACTGAATTAAGTTTGCATTATGTAGCAGTCTTGGCCAGTATATTTCTGTGGAGGCTTGGATTATTTGTTCCCAGTTGATCTGTTCATTACTGAAATTGAACTTGCTGAATTGTCTCATTCTTGGATTTAAAACTGGCTGCACAGGTCTATTCCCCATGCATGAATGAACTTCAATTAGGTTGTGATCTGAGTAATATGTATTTGTAATCATTATATCCCTAATATATTCATTGTTGTTTATAAAAATACGATCAAATGTGTTTTCTTTCCTACTTGGTTCTACTATTTTCTGGTTTAAGGCAAATCCAAGGATTAATCATATTTTTTTAAATTTTCCCCTGGAAGGCGAGTTATGAGTTGTAAGTAACAGAACATAATATTTGTAGAGTATTTGGTTGGTTATTTATTCATTTAAATACAGTATTAACAAAAAAAATAAGTTTAGACACAATTTAAGGCATATATAATGTTACATCATTGTACAGCAGGTGCTCACACTCAAACAGGGTGAGTTTGGGTAGGGGAAGAGAGAGAGAGAGAAAGGAATATTGAACAAGAAGGACACATGTTTTCATCTGTCTGTCCAGTGTTGTCTCAGCAGTCCGGCAGTCAGTGGCACAGACTCTGTGAAGGTGAACCTGATGGCCAGTCTAGCCTGGCAGTCTGTCTACCCTGTCTGCCTGTCTCTAACCTTACAACCTGTTTTGCTTGACTGCTTGACAGATTGTCTAGCCTGACACTGTCCAGCCTGACAGCCTGTCTAGCCTAACAGCCCATCTAGCCTAACAATCTGTCAAGCCTGATAATATGTCCAGCATGATGGCCTGTCTAAACTTTCAGCTAGTGTAGCCTGACAGAATGTCAAGCCTGATATTTTGTTTATCCTTTTGTCTAGCTTGACACTCTGTCTAGCATGATGGCCTGTCAAGGTTTCCAGATTGTCTAGCCTGACAGCATGTCTAGCCTGACAACCTGTTAAGCTTGGAAGTTTGTCTAGACTGACAATCTGTGTAGCCTGATATTCTATGTAGCCTCAAAAGGTACCTAGGTGTTAAAGTACTTATACCACTCCCACATTCCACTTTACCACACACTGTTGTCAGACCACTCACCTCACCTCATCAATTTATCACATTGCTATTCGGACAAACCCAAAACGAATAACAGGCATATCCGGATAACATGCTGAGCGATGTTTATTATATTTAAATATTTCTTTTTCAAATGCGTTAATTTTTAATTAAAAATATTATATATAAGTAACATGAATTACTGACCAAGTTAGGTTGGGATAGGCTAGAGTAAGTACAGTAGTTGTTTAGATTGGGATAGGAAAGGTTGGGTCAAAATTTTACTTTGGTCTATAATAGTGCTCACTCTAAAAGGAAATCCCAATCATATACAATAGAGTGAAATTTTATAATTCCATAAGAATATATATTATATATATATATATATATATATATATATATATATATATATATATATATATATATATATATATATATATATATATATATATATATATATATATATATATATATATATATATATATACATACATACATACTGTATACATACATACTGTATACATATATGTTTGTAGCCTGAGCATCAAGGAAGGGAATGTGATGTGCCTGGGGGTACAGAATGAGAGCTATGCTCATAGTGTCCCATCTTCCCAGTACTCTTTGTCATATAATGCTTTGAAACTACTGACAGTTTTGACCACCACCTTCTCACTTAGCTTGTTCCGTTCGTCTACCCACTCTGTGTGCAAAAGAAAACTTTCTAATGTTTTTTAGCATCTTTGTTTCCTTAGCTTGACGCTGTGTTTTCTTGTTTGTGAAGCTTTTGGTTTCAGGAAATCCTCTTTGTTAATTTGGTTGATTCCTGTTAGTATTTTGTAAGTGGTGATCATATAACCACTTTTTAATTACCTTCTAGTTTTGGCATGTTTAATGCCTCTAGTCTCTCCTCGTAACTCTTTGTTTTTCAGTTCCAGATGCCATTTTGCAGTGTTCCATTGCAACTTTTCCAGTTTATTTATGTGCTTCTTGAGATTTGGGCACCATACAACTGCTGCATATTCCAATTTTGGTCTCACAAGTCATGAACAGTTTCTTTGGTATTTCACCATCCATATACTTAAAAGCAAGTCTAAAGTTGGAAAGCAAAGCATTTGCTCCTCTCACAATGTTCTTTGTGTGTTCCTCTGGTGACAGCTTAATATCCAAAACCACCCCAAGGTCTCATTCTTTATTAGAGTTCTGTAATTCCTTTCCACATAATTTGTAAGTTGTGTGTGAAATATTTTCTCCAGTTCCACATTCCATTACATGGCATATTCACATTGAATTTCATTTGCCACTTGTCACTCCAGGCACTTATTTTATCTTGATCAATTTGAAGGGCATTGCAATCATCTGCATCTCCAATCTTCCCCAGTATCTTAGCATCATCCGTAAACATGTTCATATAATTCTGTATTCCTTCTGGTAGATTGTTTATGTAGACGATGAACATTACCGGTGCAAGAACTGAACCTTGTGGTATTTCACTAGTAACACTCCTCCAGATGTGTGATCCTCTCCTCCAGATGAGATGTGTGCTCTCATATTGTCTTCTCCTAAGAGTATCTGCCTAACCAGCCAAATTTTACTGAAAAATTTAATTTTTCAATTTTTTTTTTCTTATGGAATGATAATGGTTTTGTTGTACTATATATGATTGGGACTTTTCATCCAAAACCAACAGAAATTTGACCAAACCAACCTACCCTAAGCTAAGCTAACCTTCCTAATATAGCCTAATATTACCAACCTAGGCTATATTAGGAAGGTTATATATATTACCTTCCTAATCATGTTCTTAATTAATATAGTATTAATTATTATTATTCTTAGGAATGAACCAATTTGGAAAGAAATATTTGAAAATAATGAACTTTTTTGCCTATTAAGCAAATTGAGCTTTGCTTACTAGGACATGTAGTGAAGCTCTATTATTATTATTAATATTATATATATATATATATATATATATATATATATATATATATATATATATATATATATATATATATATATATACACATATACATATATATACACATATACATATATATATACACATATACATATATATACACATATACATATATACATATATATATATATATATATATATATATATATATATATATATATATATATATATATATACATATATATATATATATATATATATATATATATATATATATATATATATATATATATATATATATGTCGTACCTAGTAGCCAGAACGCACTTCTCTGCCTACTATGCAAGGCCAAATTTGCCTAATAGGCCAAGTTTTTATGAATTAATTGTTTTTCGACTACCTAACCTACCTAACCTAACCTAACCTAACTTTTTCGGTTACCTAACCTAACCTAACCTATAAAGATAGGTTAGGTTAGGTTAGGTAGGGCTGGTTAGGTTCGGTCATGTATCTACGTTAATTTTAACTCCAATAAAAAAAAAAATTGACCTCATACAAAATGAAATGGGTAGCTTTATCATTTCATAAGAAAAAAATTAGAGAAAATATATTAATTCAGGAAAACTTGGCTTATTAGGCAAATCTGGCTTTGCATAGTAGGCTGAGAAGTGCGTTCTGGCTACTAGGTACGACATATATATATATATATATATATATATATATATATATATATATATATATATATATATATATATATATATGTCGTACCTAGTAGCCAGAACGCACTTCTCAGCCTACTATGCAAGGCCCGATTTGCCTAATAAGCCAAGTTTTCATGAACTAATTGTTTTTCGACGACCTAACCTACCTAACCTAACCTAACCTAACTTTTTCGGCTACCTAACCTAACCTATCCTATAAAGATAGGTTAGGTTAGGTTAGGTTAGGTAGGGTTGGTTAGGTTTGGTCATATATCTACGTTAATTTTAACTCCAATAATTTTTTTTTTACCTCATACATAATGAAATGAGTAGCTTTATCATTTCATAAGAAAAAAAATTTAGAAAATATATTAATTCAGGAAAACTTGGCTTATTAGGCAAATCGGGCCTTGCATAGTAGGCTGAAAAGTGCGTTCTGGCTACTAGGTACGACATATATATATATATATATATATATATATATATATATATATATATATATATATATATATATATATATATATATATATATATATATTGATATATTGCACCTGTTTTTGTTCTAAATTGTACTATATGCTACTTAGTCTGGCATATACAGAAAATTCCCCAAAAATTTTGGTTACCAACTTTTTTTTTTTTATGTATAAGTTGAAGACCTGATTATAATATACACAAAAATGCTGAATAACTCTGCTAATTGGTTTAGCTATCACCCAAGTACAATTGGCATTTATTTCACTTACATATATAAATATAAGAATAGCTAAATGAATTTTACAATCAAGAGCACTTACATAAAAATAAATCAAATGGGAAAAGTGAGAATTGTGATGAAAAAAATGGAAGAGTATAGCAGTAGAGTGAAACACTAAGATAAGATGCATGTGACAATAACACTGGGTATAGAGGTGTGTGTGTATTGTATGGGTGTAAGTGGACCATACCACACTACACATAGCTGTAACCCAAACTTGCCAATCTAACTTGAGTGATGAAGTCTTTCTCCAGACTATTTATTCTTCAATACTGTAATTATATTCTGAATGTGAAATGTTAATATATACACAATTACAGATTTTATTATCTATTATGAAAAATAGCACAGTGCTGTACTGATTTTTACAGAGAGACATTTATTACGTGTATGAAGTATGAAAATGCATATTTCTTACAGTACTTTTATCAGAGTATTATAAAATAGTCCAATAAGGTATATTGGATAGCTCATTTATGTTATAAGCATGGAGAGCTCTTATATTTTATATTATTGAATAGCTCATTTATGTCATAAGCAAGGAGAACTGTAGTACTTTAAATATTAAATTTACACCCTGATGTATAGGCTGAGAAAATGTGGCAACTGCAATGTAGTAAAAAAGAGCAAACATGGCCAAAGAAAAGAACAATTGCATATCAAGGCCATAAGTTTTCCAATCTGAATAATGCTTTACATTATTACATATAAAATATACAATAATTACTAGAGCATCACCAAATAAAGGATTTTTCAATCTGGCACATTTTATTCTTGAATAAATGTAAAGTTTCCTGTTTTTGTGTTAAAAGTATTTCAATATGTGACAGTTTATTATAATACCATAACTTAAAGACAGAGCTTACCTGCATCCCAATAATAGCGTAGATGAAGAACAACATAGCAATGAGAAGACAAACATATGGCAGTGCCTGTAAAAGGAAATAAGTACTACTGTAATTGTAAGAAATACTATAGCAATATGACATCAGTAAATTAAAGAAATAAGAACAAGGAGTGGGTAGATGTGGGGTGGAAGAGAAGAACAGATATATGAGATACTGTAAAGTGAATGAAGAGTAATTTATTACAAATAGAAATTGGTACAATATTGCCTAAACCGACATGAACGTTAGTAAGTCAAAATACATGCCAAGATACCCCCAGTCGACATCATGTAGACAGTTGCAGAGCTAGCAGCTACACATCAAATAGTATGATACAAGGCCACCCAGAAGGCCAGTGGAGAAGACTGAACCCTCAAGAAATGACTTCTGACCAATCCTCCAAAAATATACAAAGCTCTTTAAAGACATTCAGTAATAGATGCAGAGCCTGAAGACCCAGAACCAAAGGAGGTACATCCCACTGAAACAAGGCTGCAGAACAAAATAACCAGCTTTGAATGTAATGATACGCAGGGAGGGGGAGGAGAAGGGCAAACACTGTATAACCGGTGCGGGGCAATACTGGGGCATCTGGGAGGGAAACCAACCTAGCGTGTTGCAGCAACCTAAACCTAGCATGCAATGCAGATGCTACCTGTACTTTAACAGTCATGTCATCAGAATAGTACTGGAGAACAAGAAGAGAACACAACTCGCAAGCTCCAGGTCAAAGGTGTTGTTGACCCAACGTGCAGCATGATGGAGGGAAAAGAGTTGACTGTCACCCTGAGACAAGGGCACACAGCAACCTTCAAACACACACGAGGTGGGCTGGAACTCTGAAGACGCATCCATAGGTTCACCGAACCCCGACAGGGTTTACCAGGGCCCGTAGACTGACTGCTATGGGAAGCCCGGGCAAGGCACTGCTAACCGGATAAGACCCAAAGCTAACAAGGGGAAGATCCAAACACTGAAACTCCTGCAATGTGTACAATCATGGGGGCCTAGCAGAGGGTCATCAAAATAATAGAAGTGGAACTATAGCCACACATGGCAGATCCCCACCAGGAAAAATAAAATAAAAAAAATAAAAACCCAACAAAAGCACAATTTCCCAGAGGAAACAGGAACTGGCCGCTGCATAGGTAGGCAGACTGCACAACACATTGATGCCCTAACCAGCATGATACTATTCCCTACCCAAGACCAAACAAGGACCACAAAACCCCAGCTGGTTCCAAGGACGGGGTAAATGCCGAGCAATAAAATCCCCTATGGAAATGGTTTCCCGAACGCACCAGGGAAGGGAACCCTAACACACAAGGGCAATACTCACAAGGTGCCTAGTGAAGGAAGCCCCTAAGCACATGCAGCCCCGGCACTGATGAGGACACCTGGTCACCACACACACCAACACTGCAGAGGTCGCCATGAAGGCAAAACCCCTCTTATGGAAATCGGGGCCAGAGAAGACGTCCGCCACGGACCACATTATCTAATGAACTGGAGTGCTGGGTAGCCGGCGCGGGGAGGGGAGGGCTGCATGAACGAGTGGAGTGTGACATTTGCTTTATTGCTTGTTTCCTTGGAATTTGAGGGAGTTCTACCCCTGTGTTTAGTTTTGCTTTGTATTTTTCTTACCATATGGGGTTTGTTTTGTTATGTCTACCTTTCTGGATGCTTAACCTCAGTCAATGGCAGATAAGGAAAATCCTGAATCCCAGGGTGGTTTTCCAGTTTCACTGCTCCCTGTAACCTCTCTGAGGGGGTCAGGTTTTGGCTCGTGGTCCTCGGTAGGTCGAACTCCATATACTAATGCCCCAGTCTAAAATATCACACATTAGCCCAATAGCTCCAGGGAGCCGAAGAGGGCTCCCCACAGAAAAAAGCATTGAATGTAATGAAATGCATCTAAACTTTACCATCAACTCGATCAAATGGTCATTAAGGCAGGACACAGGCAATGTGGCCACCATACCAGAATCATGGATATTAACACCCAGCACTTCCACAAATACGATAACATCTTTCTCATTTGCCAACATACAAGGCATCAAAAATCCAAACCTAGGATGAAAATTGAGGTGACCAAAGTGAAAAAGAGTGTACACATTTATCGCTCTTGCGCACTCCCATTTTCTGTTTGCTATGGGTGGTAAGCCGGGCTTTTTGAGTTTATATGCATTTACTCCTCTAGAGAATTCTATTGCGAACACATTGATACCAAATTGAATATCGTAGGACGAGAATTGAGGTGACAAATTTGAAAAGAGTATACACTTTTCAGAATTACCGCGCGCTCCCGTGGAATGCCCAAACCCACCGGGGGTAGTGGGGAGGTCATGCGCCCACCGCGCGAAAGTGTTAAAATAATGGAAATAAAATTAATCCGTTCCACCACCAAAAAATATCAATATATTTGATTTTTCAAAATAATGGAGCAGCCTACCTGACATACACTGAACGAATCTTTATGACATTTTCCTTTTTAAAATTTCTTAAATTTTTTTTAATTTTTCATTTTTTTTTTATAGAAAATGGAGCAGCCTACCTGACAAACACTGAACAAACCTTTATGACATTTTTTTTTCAAATTTGTTAATTTTTGTTATTTTTTTATTTCTTAAAGAAAATGGAGCAGACTACCTGACATACACTGAATGAACCTTTTGACTTTTTTTTCAAATTTGTCCAAATTTTTTCACTTTTTATTTTTTTTATAGAAAATGAAGCAGCCTACCTGACATACACTGAATGAACCTTTTTGGCATTTGTTCTTTTTTCAATTTTTTTTTCAATTTTTTTTTATTTTTTTCTAAAAAGAAAAAAAAGATCAATGCCTTGCAACATTACAGCAGTCACCCCTTTACATCCCATAATCATTAGCATCTTTAAAAAAAAATTTTTTTTATATGCATCATCAGAGGCATCTGAGAATTTGAGAGAACCAGTGGGAACGTTAAGAAGCCCCACATGGTTTTCTCGTTAATGGAGTGGAAGCTCGTAAATCGAGACAAAGTTTCGGCGAGTGGCTCGCTCATTACTCAAAATGTTCGTAGATGGAGCCGCTCATCACTCGAGGTTCCACTGTATATTGTTATCAACTAATTTACCTTGTTGATAAAATATATAATGCAGGCGATGAGTCAAAATAACGTGGCTAAAGTATGTTGACCAGACTACACACTAGAAGGTGAAGGGACGACGACGTTTCGGTCCGTTCTGGACCATTCTCAAGTCAATTGTGAATGACCCTTTACCTTCTAGTGTGTGGTCTGGTCAACAAAATATATAATTAATACCCAGAAGCTTACCTTCTGGGTTTGATTTGCTAACAAATTATCACTGTAGTTATTCTGAAGTTATGACAGTTGCAAAGTAGTTTTTTTTCCTTTCTATAAAATATAAAAAATTGAGCATTACAGCTCTAAACAGTGTTTTCTTTATAATTTTTTTAAAGGTTTGACAAAATGAGACAGAAAATGCAAATGAGTTTTACTGACAGGAATTAGTTAACACAAAAATTGAAATCATTGCCATTGACCTGTGAGGATAATATGTTTAAGATCAATACATTATAAATTTGCACATCATTTGAACAATCTCAGAGCAAACTTGCACACTCAGTAATTACTGTACTATAAACTCAACATAAGAAAATGTTGCTTACCTTAAAAGACTGCACAAACGTCCATAATAATATTCGAATAGTGTAACCCTGGCGGAGTAATTTTATAAGTCGAGCTGCTCGAAATAAACGTAAGAATCCCACATTGATGAAGTTTTCCTGTAAAGATGCAATTAAAATAATAAATCAGTATAACAAACAACTGACTGAAAAGGAGTGGTAGGCAATTTATAGTCCATTAATTCTGAATACTAAATATGGTATATGTAGTATGCTGTGCATGTGTGTGGGTGCATATATACACACACACACACACATGTATGTATAGTTATTGAATGAGACAAATAGTTAAATCAATGTGTCTAGAACAAATAAATAAATATATATATATATATATATATATATATATATAATTATATATATATATATATATATATATATATATATATATATATATATATATATATATATATATATATATATATATATATATACGTATATATATATATAATTTCTGGGTTTGGAGGGAAAGCAATGGGTATGATACAAAATAGTTATAAATAAATTTATAACAAATAATTTGTAGATTATATATAAAGTACTGTATAAGTACATAGGTGAGGAATTTAATTTATTTTAATTATGTATTAGGGTAAGTGCAAAATAATTACATGAAATGGGAATTTAAAATAAATATTAAGAATGTAGACTGGACTTAAGCATGAGTAAAAGAATGCTGTAAAAGGGAAACCAATAAGTAAAGGTTGAAAAGTGAACATAAATAATATTCCTGGAAAACAAAACCACTGACACAATTGCCTGTGCAAACCTAACAGGAAATTAACTAAGAGGGACTGCAACAAGGCAGCTAAAGGTAAGAGGACAGAGTAAACAGGGCGGATCTAGGGTTGAGCAGATCTAACCAAGAGGAAACAACATATGTCAAAGCTGACAGGTCCAACTTGACTCCATTAAGAGTCATAGCCATGTTAAAATACAGAGATAAACAATTAGACCAGAAGCAATCAGAAAAGAGGTATAAAGTAAGAGAAGCAGACTGGACAAGATTAAATAGTTTGGCTACACACAAAATGTCACGTTTCACGTTACCACGAGTTATGCAACAAGTAAAAAGGTGAAAGCTTATGTAGGAAGGAATAGTTCCTTATGAGAAGGCACCTGCTTGTGCCTGTCTTAAAGCTGTGAGAATCCCATTGAGAGTCTCCCCCCCCCCACTTCTTTGCCCAAGCAAAACACCAAAAGGAAAGGTGGGCATGTGCAGCAGATGCGACTGGTTACTTGACTATGTGGGGCTGCAGTTAGAGTTCATATCTGCTTATAAAAGGGCCTCACTTGGGAACGGGGCATTAATTGATCGTAAGACTCAGAGTATGGCCCCACAAGCTTAGCCCTGACTCCCTCAAATATTAGCTTTCACTTCCATCCCAGAAATATGTCAATCTGTGATCAACCTTGTTATATACAGTATATAATATATAATATATATAATATATATATATATATATATATATATATATATATATATATATATATATATATATATATATATATATATATATATAATGTATATATATACATACAATATCCTGTATACATATACTATACAGAAATAATATATATAATTTAGTCATGACTTTGATTATTACAACATTTTTACTGACTGTATTTTGTATATGCAGTCATACTGTTAGTTAAAATTTAGTAAAATGTAATAAAGTTTGGTTTTTATATGAAAAAAATAATTATCATTATTCTTAAGGTTTTACATCATATCAGACAATGCAAGGTGCCAAATCTACACAAGGTTCCAATATTACTTAGCCTATTAAAATTACATACTTATAGGTTAAGCTTTCTCTGTTTAAGAACAAGTCATCAAGCACTGCAGTCACATGTCAACAAAAGCTGCCTCAAAATAATAAATGCAAAGAAGCTGGTCAATGCATGTTCCAATTCTCCAATCAACAAAAGTTCAAAATAAATTTAAATTATAATCAACAATACTTTGTAGACCAAAACTGTACTGCATATTTCTTGGTACCAATAGTATGAAAGAAAACTGAATAAGTGACCAGTCCAAGAAGGAACGTTCAGGTGATGACTAGACCATGTCACTGCACGAGGTGTTATCGGTATTATTGCCCACAGAGAAATAGTCAAATTCTGTGAATCTGTAAATCTCTCACACATTAACAACTGTGAAAATTATGATCATCACTGTGAAGCAGATATTAAACATTAAAGTCTGCTCAAAGGATTTTTAATATAATTTTTCCTAAATATTAACTCAAACTTCTGTCAGCTTTTTTTTTATAGACGCACATACACTAAGTAATTATTTGTCATAATAATGCAACATGAAATAGTGTACTGAGTTCACTTTGTGAGCATTTGAAATATGGTCTACTCATTATCCATAGCAAACTGACAATCTAGAATAAGAGCCTAAATTTAAAAGAGGGAAGCCTATTTGGGAGGTACGCTATGATCAACAACTACCTCATTATATTGGGAAACTTACTGTCCCTTCTCCATACATTCGCTGAGACAAAGAAAACAACAAATAAAAAAGTTATTGTATTATAATATTTTGTTTCAAGTTACCTTGACTCTTTTAAACAAAATAAAAAACATGCAAAAATAACAAATAAAAGTCTAATCCAGGTTTTCTTCATGACAAAGGTAAACAAGCAGCTTGAATGTTAAACAAACTTGTTGAGGAAGATGCATAGTCAGAGAAGTTAATGAAACACACAGATTCTTGTAAACCAATGAAAAAAAAAATTACAACCAAAACAAATGTTTGTACCACATAAGGAGGGATGTAATTGTCATAATTTGCCACACAATATACTGGGTCATCAAAAAAAAAGAAACACGTTCGAAAGAAAGAATTATAACGCATTATCCTCAGCTTGGACAATTTTGTTGTCTAGAAATAGAAAATGAACATAATAATATCACAATAAGAATACACTGTGTGGACAGCACATAGCTGCAAGTGACTCTCTCCAGCCTTGCAATTTATTTTCACAAGACACAAAATGCACTTGGCACCATGCTCCACTTACCTGATCCTATGTTGAAAGGATATCACATGATAATTAGAGTGTGTTAAACTATGGTACTTGAAAAAATGTAATGTAATCAATCAAAAAATTGTTGTTTTATAAAAAGTTAAGATTCCAGCTTTATGAGAGTAGTTAAGAGCAGGTGCACTACAATTACTAGTGTAAAGAATATAGTGTAAGATGCTCAACATGAATGAAAAAGTTGGAAAAATTTCAAAATATTTTGTAAAAAGTAATATTACTGTGAAAACACTGTAGTACAAAAATAAAATTGGCTAAGTAAAAATAATAAATTCATATAGACTAATTGCCAAAGCCAAAATTGTATCATCATAAACATCAAGGGGGGGCATGGAGGCATATTCAAGCTGCATTTATGATGGACAGTATATATCTCTGGTGCATTGTGCGTGTACACTGTATACATGCAAGTATGCTGTATACATCACTAATGCATGTGTGCTGAATATATCACTCTTCACTGTAAATTCCACTTCACTATTTATTGAAAGCTCTTCAGCTTCACTTTATATTCATATTTTTATGGAATAAATAAGGAATTTTTGTGCAAATTAACACACACTTCCTATTTGGATATATCTTACAGTATCATTCAATCATCTTTGCCTTACAAAACATCCAAATGAAAACATTAACAGGAAAATCTTTAGAGCAGTATGTGGAACCAAACTCACATCCTGGGTAACCTGGATGATGCACGCATTAAGGGCCACGATGAGCTTAAAAGTAACACAATCTGAAGGTTGCCCGGACAATCAAGGATTTTGAAGGAACTGGTAGGACCCAAATCCAATTTTTACAAGTTACCTGCTCACATTCTGATGTGGGTAATGACGTTCTCCACCGACCGCTCCTGTCAATGCACAACTCAATCACAAGAGTGGATAAATCCATGAAAATATCATTGAAGCAATGTGTGGAAACAAACCAGCATCTTATTCTAATCTTAAAAATAAACTTGGATTTGGGTACTAGCAGTAACTCCAAACTCCTTGCAAGTTCAGATGGACTTCAGGTGGTGTTACTTTTAAACTCATTGTGGCCTAGTCAAATATGCATGTATCTAGGGTGACACAGGATGCAAGTTCAATTCCACACACTGCTCCACAGATTTTCTCATTGATTTTTCAAGTTATTGTGACTTCATTGTGCGAAGACATTAACCTATGGTTGCCCACAAATCAGAATATTGTATAATCAATATTCATATTAATTTTCAATAACTGAAATAGTTTGTATGTATAGAGTAAACATACTTAACAAATGTTTATATAAAAAATCTACTGGAATGTATACCTCTAATTAGTCAAATTTTTTCGTAATAAATGTTTCCTTTGTCAAACAAAATAAATCACTTTTTGTTATGTGGCAGCAAAGGGGGGTGGAGGAGGGGGAGAATGCAGGTGGGGTATATATAGCTGCATGCTACTGTTTACAGCACCTTGTATGTTGTTATTATCCTCCCAATCTGAGTGTTCTGCTCTGCCCTCCTGCATACAAATTTGCTTTGATTTCATTCACAATTTCTTCCTGCAACCCCTCCATACTTTGTCATAAGAGGGCCACTTGCTTAGGAAGTGCAGAAAGGGGCATAGTGTGCTTCAAAGGGTTTGCTTCAAAAATACTGCTATTGCTTTTAATTGCTTACTATGCAATGAGGTTATCATATACTGTAATAGTGTGGTTATCATTAAAACACATTTTGGTGTTTTCTTCCAGTTTTTCCACCTATTTCTGGATGACATTACCAGACAGAACAACAGTAAGAGAATGGGTTAGAAGAAACTTCCTTTGAACTGTGTTAGATCCAGGCCTACTTGCAATATAGGTATACATATTGTATTACACACTTATGTACAGTATTTAATCTATTTTTTGTCATCATGTGTACATACATTGAGCTAATTTACACTGTATGTAAACTAATAAATGAAGCAGTGAGCATAAATCCATCAAAGTTTAGAATCTCCTCTTGCCTTCTATCTCAGTAAACTACACTGTGTTTGTTGTTGAAATGTTGAAAAAGTGACCCCTGCCACTTTTGTACATGGCTGACATGTACTGTACTTGTACATGGACCCTGCCACTTTTGTACATGACCCTGAGTTGTACATGGTAACCGTGTACAACTTAAAAAAACAGAAAAGACTCGCATTTAATTTTTTTTTTTTTTTTGCATTTTCTTATTTTTGGCATGCAAATTTGTCATTCTACAAAAATAAATCATTAATAGTTTTTTTGCACACAGACGAGAGGACCATATTCATGATAGCCCCATATTGTGTATTACAAAAATGTTTTAGGAATATATTGTACACATATGTAGCTTAAAAGAAAATAACATAAAAACAAATAATACTTTGCAGTTTGCATGCATACATAATTCCTGTTGGATGACACAGCCTGCTCTGCAGAACCCACAGGTCCTATAATTCCTATTGTCGGAGACAGCCAACCTATGAATACTGTCTAAGCTGATTTATAAGTTCAGCAGGCTTTGGATAAGCGAGCTCATACAGAATATACATCAGACTTATATCAAGGTCTCCCAAGGTTAAACTTAAAAGTTTAACTAAAGGTTAAACTTGGACCCTTCCCAGGAACCAAATTCACAACAGTTGACTAACTCCCAGGTACCTATTTACTGCAAGTGAACTGAGCATTACGTGAAAGGAAATATGCTAAACCATTTCTGTCCCACCTGGGATTTAAACCTAGGACTTTGAATTGTGTGCAGTAATGAACCCAACTATACATACTACCAAGATCCTAGTCTTGTGCACATACTTTTGCTTTGAAAGAATTAATTTCTTGACATTCATGGAGACCCTATTATCATTGCATATACTCTATTGTATTTAAATTATCATTAGCATCGAATAAACTTGAATATCCTACCCAGTGTCCACCACTCTATCCCCAGATACATCTGGAGGTTGCAGTTCTGACTAAACTTTTGCAGACTTTATCTGCAGTATTGTTCCATATGTATGGGCACCTACAGATGCTGTCCGCACATACTCCTGGGAACCCCCGACAGGACTCATGAGTGTCCTCCTCAGCAGAAGTGTTAAGCACTCTTGATTATAATCATCATCACAAACCTATATATCAATTCAAATGAAATGACACTAATATGTATTACTTAATAAAATGCAACTTAATAAAAATTATATCTAAAATTCAGTCACCTTTTACACAAATATAAATAACAAAAGAAGCCAAATAATCTATAGTGTTGCTGCCCTTTTCTGCCTTAGGAAAAATAAAATACATATTAGTTAATTTACTGTTACTTATCATAAAAATAAACTTCACATTGGGGTACTTACCCCAAACTCCACAACCAAGGCGTCGATGATGGAACCAATCACCGTGATGAAGTCAAAAGTATTCCATGGATCCTTGAAAAAATTCTTGGAAGAAACAAACATACAGTTAGCTTATTTCATTAGTTTCCTAAGTTGTTTTTTATTTAAAAAAATATAGGTCAGGCAGCATTTCTGAATGTACATATGGTACAATGCGAAATGCATTTATGAAATGCAAGTGACAATAAATTATTCTACAGTTATTAGAAAAACTTGACAGTAACAGATTATAATAAAGTAAAAGGTAATTGCCAGAGTCGATTCTTACACAGAACAGAGAATATTGGCATTACTGAATAATATATGCTAATATCTACAAAAATAAACAAACTGCATAAGAACTTTCTATATAATATTCTCAAAGCAAGTAACTTTCGTATTTAAACTAAAAATTACTAAAGGAAAGGGAAACTACTAAAATATATAAAAAGTAGAAGAAAGAATTAGGAGTGTGCAAGAGGGAAAATCATGAGCAATACAGTACTAGGAGAATGTCTTTCCCAGCATTAACAAAACCCTAATATGAACATTGACCCCCCTTAATGCGATAATATTTACAAGTCGTGAATAAGTTGGCACTAAGATAAGAAACTCTAAGGATTGATGGAAACAGTCACAGGTTAACACTGACACACAGGGGATTGATGGATGGGCAAAGACTGAGATATGAAAGGACTGTGATGAGTGAGAGCAATGGGTATGGTATGTTCGAGGAATTGGTAGGATTTGTCGGTGGTCAGAAAATAAAGAACACTTTAGACAGCATTTAGACTAAGTCTCCTTATCATGTAGTGTAAATGGAACACAAGCAACATGGATCAGATGACTTTGAGCATCACAATGATGATGCTTATCATTGGTTATGTCATTATAAAAAAATAAAGAGGATTTAACAGGTAAGGCTCAAAGTCACCAATAAGATCAAGTTATGTCAGTAACCAAAAATTTGTCTATAGGGACCTATCCAAGGATGCCAACCTGAGTCCTTTGTAGCATTAAAACATAAATAAAAAATGAAAAAAACTTAATCCTATTTAATAAGTGATTTGAGTGATTATTGCAGTATGGAACATGTTTAAAATTACATGAAGACATATGTCCATATACTGTATGTGTGTGTGAGTGTAAATTACCTAATGTGTGTGTGTGTGTGTGTGTGTATGTGCACGCATGCACATATGTATACAGAAATATACAGAATGTATGATTATATACATATATATATATATATATATATATATATATATATATATATATATATATATATATATATATATATATTCATATTTGGCAATATGAATTCATTGCTAGGCGAGGCTTCCAAGCAGGGTACATAGTTAATGAGGTAGCACGGTGACCAACCAAACTACTGAGTAACAATGTGCAAGGCAATACACATCCCATTGCTTGTTAGAACACAAGGTATTTAAACTGACTCTCCGGGTGATATACATACATACACATACATACATTACAAGTGTAGCACTTATCCTTTAATTACTGTTGGGTATTGAAATATGCAATAATAACACATGTAATAAATCACTATCTATATAACTTCATATATACAAGAATCACTTATATATATATTTCTCCCCTATCATAAAGTATATACATATATATATTATATAGGCATAAAGTATATGCATATATATAATAAAAATGCATATATACATCATACCTGATAGCCAGAACTGTACTACTTGGCCTAGTATGCAAGGCCCAATTTGCCTAGCAGCCAGAGTGATTTTCATTACTGTATTTTCAAATAGTTAGTTTCAAATTGGCTTATCCAATTAATATTATTATATTATATTAAGAGCATGAATTATTGATTTAGTTAGGTTAGGTTAGGTAGATAAAATTTAATGAAATATCTCTGTTAGTTTTAATTAAAAATAAATATCATATATAATGTAATGGAAAGCTTTATCATTTCATAAAGAAACTAAAAAATATATAATTTCAAGAAAATTTGGCTTGTTATGCAACTTGGCATATTAAGTACAACATATTACTGTGTATAATTTAAGAGAGTTAATTTTTCAATTACCCCTGACAGTGAAGAAAACCATAAGAAATATTGAGAAGATCTGTGTTAGAATCATTAATCTTATATATATATATGTGTGTATGTGTGTGTGTAATTACCTAAGTGTAATTACCTAAGTGTAGTTACAGGATGAGAGCTACGCTCGTGGTGTCCCGTCTTCCCAGCACTCTTTGTCATATAACGCTTTGAAACTACTGACGGTCTTGGCCTCCACCACCTTCTCACTTAACTTGTTCCAACCGTCTACCACTCTATTTGCGAAGGTGAATTTTCTTATATTTCTTCGGCATCTGTGTTTAGCTAGTTTAAATCTATGACCTCTTGTTCTTGAAATTCCAGGTCTCGGGAAGTCTTCCCTGTCGATTTTATCAATTCCTGTTACTATTTTGTATGTAGTGATCATATCACCTCTTTTTCTTCTGTCTTCTAGTTTTGGCATATTTAATGCTTCTAACCTCTCCTCGTAGCTCTTGCCCTTCAGTTCTGGGAGCCCCTTAGTAGCATGTCTTTGCACCTTTTCCAGTTTGTTGATGTGCTTCTTAAGATATGGGCACCACACAACAGCTGCATATTCTAGCTTTGGCCTAACAAAAGTCATGAACAATTTCTTTAGTATATCGCCATCCATGTATTTAAATGCAATTCTGAAGTTAGAAAGCATAGCATAGGCTCCTTGCACAATATTCTTTATGTGGTCCTCAGGTGATAGTTTTCTATCTAGAACCACTCCTAGATCTCTTTCTTTATCAGAATTCTTTAAAGATTTCTCACATAATATATAGGTTGTGTGGGGTCTATGTTCTCCTATTCCACATTCCATAACATGACATTTATTAACATTAAATTCCATTTGCCAAGTGGTGCTCCATATACTTATTTTGTCCAGGTCTTCTTGAAGGGCATGACAGTCATCTAAATTTCTTATCCTTCCTATTATCTTAGCATCATCAGCAAACATGTTCATATAATTCTGTATACCAACTGGTAGATCATTTATGTACACAATAAACATCACTGGTGCAAGAACTGAACCCTGTGGTACTCCACTTGTGACATTTCTCCATTCCGATACATTGCCTCTGATTACTGCCCTCATTTTTCTATCAGTCAGAAAATTTTTCATCCATGATAGAAGCTTACCTGTCACCCCTCCAATATTTTCCAGTTTCCAGAACAACCTCTTATGTGGAACTCTGTCAAAAGCCTTTTTTAGGTCCAGATAGATGCAGTCAACCCAACCATCTCTTTCCTGTAATATCTCTGTGGCTCGATCATAGAAACTGAGTAAATTCGATACACAGGATCTTCCAGATCGAAAACCATACTGTCTGTCTGATATTATATCATTTCTCTCTAGGTGTTCTACCCATTTAGTTTTGATTAGTTTTTCCAATACTTTCAGTATTACACTTGTCAATGATACAGGTCTATAATTGAGGGGGTCTTCCCTGCTGCCACTTTTGTAGATTGGAACTATGTTAGCCTGTTTCCACCCGTCTGCTACGATTCCTGTACACAGGGATGCCTGAAAGATCAGGTGAAGTGGAATGCTGAGCTCAGATGCACATTCTCTCAGAACCCATGGTGAAACGCCATCTGGGCCAGCTGCTTTGTTCTTACCGAGCTCCTTGAGCATTTTTTCCACTTCGTCTCTAGACACCTCTATGTGTTCTATGTTGTTCTCTGGAATTCTTATTGTATCTGGTTCCCTAAAGATTTCATTTTGTACAAACACACTTTGGAACTTTTCGTTTAGTGTTTCACACATTTCCTTTTCATCTTCCGTGAATCTATTTCCCATTTTCAACCTCTGAATATTATCCTTTACCTGCAATTTGTTGTTTATGTGTGTGTTGTTTATGTTGTGTGTGTGTGTGTGTGTGTGTGTGAATGTATACACACACACATATACACAGACAGCCATGTGCTTTGTGAACGCCGTGTACTGTATCTGAAAATCCCAGTTTCCCGATTGGGGTTGGTTCTGATACTGAAGTTCGGGACGCGCAAGGTTCGCATAAAATAGTTCAGGTATCTCATCGGGCAAGCGTCCGCCAGACCTTGTGGCCCAGGATGGTAGGGAGTGGTTGGGTGGGAGATGGGCCTTGTTTGGCCACTGACTGTGTCGAGTGCCAATCAAGTTTCTTTTACCCTGTGACATCACAGATTCACGGCCCATTGTTCCCATTGTTTTGATTTGTCACGAGACTGGAGTGTTCATTTCATGACTTTGTTGGATATATCGTCAAAATCTTGGAACATCTGTGCACCATGTCAGCTCCAAATGCACCCATTGTGTCAGTGAAAGCTTCAACAAGCATGATACATAAAAGTAAGAGGTCAGTGATGACATCTGTGAAGAAAGTTGAAATAATTAAGGTGGAGAGTGAAGTCCCGAGTAATGTCGAGTGCGCTGAATATGGCATTAGCAAGAGTACTGTTTTTTATCTTTTTTAAGGCTAAACCTATCATTTTTTACTATTTCTTTAGAAGTAAAAGTGATAAGGTAATACAAAATAGAAAGGTAGTAAGTAAAGCAAAAGTGGAGAGTGTTGATAATGCAGTGTGGCAGTGGTACAATCAGAAGCGTGAGGTGACGAAGAAGCCAGTGGTAGGCTGACTGCTCATGGAAAAGGCATGTGAGTTTCACCAAGCAATGAAAATTTCTGTGAAGTGTGTATACAGTGATGGATGGCTCAGAAGCTTTAAAATCTGCCATGGCTGACAAGAACAATGAGGATGGAGAGGTAATAGCAAAAATAGTAAGGACAATTCAAGGTATCAACATTATAAAGAACATAGATGACTTTAAACAAAAATGGGAGGTACAAGGGAAAATGATAGACTAATTAAAACAATACGAGGAGCACAGAGACTCCTATGACAAGGAACAGTCTTAAAAGACAGTGAGGGATGTTGGACGATGGAAATAAGAAGTAACCTTTGGAGAAAACTATAGGTATTAAAAATATGAGGAAAGTAAGGACAGTAATTGCGAACAGAACTAAAGAAGAAATTAATACACATACTGTATATAGAAAGTCATGAGACTGAGGAAACCAGTATTTGTGTTTGAGAAAAATATCCATAAGCCAATAGAGAACAAAGGCCAAAATGGGCACAGGAATACTTGGTTTTGTGAGAGGAGCTTGTGTATATATATGCTCTAGGCTTGTATCGAGATTTCCCCCTCCCCTAAAGGACGAACTACTGACCCTCCTCATGATGCAAACCCACAAGTCACCTAACTCCTGGGTACCAACAGTACTGTATTTGCTGCTAGGTGAACAGTCCCATTAGGTGAAAGGAAATGCACTCGACCATTTCTGTCCCGCCCAGGAATTGAACCTCGTTTCGCCGAATGTGAGATGAGAACAAAGGCAACTGTACTACATGAAATTTATGCATATTTTGTACATAAATATGAATGAGCAGAGTACAAAGATAGAGTATTGTACCAAATAAGAGAAATAATGTACAGTTCCATTGTAGTTTTGTACCAGATAAGAAAATAGAAAACTACTCTCTGTCGAGAATGATTAAGAAAATCAGATGTGGAGTAATGGTACAGTATTAATAAACGGCAATGTAATGACAATAGAGATAAAACTATTCAACCCACATGATAATGAAATTGTGATTATAGCAATGTAAGTGTATATCACTCACCTGGAAGTTCAACAATGATTATGGAATACTATAACTTCAAAAATAAAGTTCAGTAATTTTGTAATATTATATATATATATATATATATATATATATATATATATATATATATATATATATATATATATATATATATATATATATATATTATCTATATATATATAATATATATATATATTATATATATATATATATTATCTTCTCTCCTACCACCCCCATTCTTTTGTGTGTATATATATATATATATATATATATATATATATATATATATATATATATATATATATATATATATATATACATACATATATATATATATATATATATATATATATATATATATATATATATATATATATATATATAATATATATATATAAATATATATATATACATACATACATACATACACACACACACACACACACACACACACACATACACACACATACACACACAAAGAAGTACCCTACAATGAAGGAAAGCAAAAATGGATTGGTTTAATAAACAAATGCATGAAAGTTTTGGAGGAAAAGAACAAATGCAAAGGCCTAATATGGAAGGAGGCCAAACTCCTCAACCATACCCAGAGTATACAAAGATGAGAAGAGAGAAAAAGAGAATGGGAAAGTAAAAAAAAAAGGACAGAACTAAACACTTTCAAGTTCATCAAAAGCAAACTACAAGCAAAGGACAAAATCAAGACTAAACATTATGGGAAGGACAGTCGAGACCAAAGATATATAAAAGTGTTTGAATGAGCTTTACTATCCACTGTGGATAGCAAAGCTCATTCAAAACACTTTTTTATTCTTCCAAGCACTGGACAATTACAAAATAATCCAGACCTCTATGAAAGAAGGGAAATTAGTGAACAATTGGAAATTATCCAAAGAAGTTTCAATAGAAAGTATAAACATGATAATTAAATATCACCTTCTAAATTTTAGGTCAGTGGCCTTAAATTAAATGAGAGCAAAACACAAGAAGCCCATCAGACTAAAATCAGACAATCTGGAAAAAATTACTTCTGATTTGAGAAATTTTGAGTATTCAACTTACTAGGCTACTATGACCGAGTTCTATATCAAAGAATGATTTTGAAAATAGAATATATATGAGGGGTATCAGACAGGGTATTAACATGCTCTGCTGAATTTTTTTAAGAAACAGGAATATGAGGATTATGATTAGAAGACATCAGTTGGATTTGAATAGAGTCATCAATGGAGGAAATCCAAAATTATTTGATTATGTTTGCAGATGATGTGAATATTCTATAAAAAAAACACGGAGACAGCAATGATTGTAACCCACTTCAAATGAGTCTAAATAAACTAAGGAAGTAGATGACGTACTGGATAATAGATTTTAATGTACACAAATGTCTAAATAAAATTGGGTACAAGTAGATGTAAATCCCATGTTAATTACAAACTTTGTTATAAAACTGTAAAAAAAATATAAAAATTGGGGTAGCCATAACAAAATACATGTCACAATATAAACACATCAATAATATGGTTAGAGAAGTCTATAAGATATTGGCAAACCTATGGACTGCATTCAAACAATGCTTGGAAGTAAAAAATAAAAAAGTTATCCACTGTCCATTTAGAACCTTAACTAGAATAAGCAGTTGCATAGTGATACATGCATATCATGACACACACACACAGCACACATTCAAAGTCTTCAAAGGCATGCAGCACAATGGATCCATGAACTTAAAAACATGTGTTATAAGGTTAGGATAAAATCACTGAAGATATCAAAGATAAAACACAAAAAATGGATATGATAATTAGGCACACTACAAGATTGTGATAACTCTTGAAAAATAGTATAGGAATGATTCTTAAACCCTAAAATGAATAAAACATGAAGTCACAGTTACAGTTACATAATTACAAAAATATGCAGAAGAATAATTAAGAAACTTTACTTTATAGAAAAGATGAGTGGAACTGATATGTGCCAAACACACAGGTGAATTTAAAGCAGATGAGAATCAAAACAAAGATGCTAGATGGGACAGGAACATCAGTGAGATCAAGGGAAGAAATTTCCAGAGTTCACTAAGGAAAACACAGGGAAAGGAGTTTTTTTCATTTTTGTAAAGGTTGAGGATTGTTAAAGATTTATGAAGGAAAATTTCTTAAATTAGAAGAAAGTTAAATTCTTAAAAGTAAAATTAACATTTTACTAGTAATTATTTTGCACCAAGATCAGGAAATTACAAGTTTGACTGACATAGTAAAGAGTCAGAAAGGACAAATCAAGGAACTAGTGAATGAAAATATGACAAGAAAAATAAAAAAGGACACATTTGGAAAAGTTAACAGGAAAATTGACAAATACAGCATTGAGAACTCCGAGTAAATCTACAAGCTAGCCAAAACAAGGTTGTTGGGAAAGGGTTTGCTAAGAGAAACCTTCTGAACAACCCAAAAAGTTACTAAAGGATTGAAAAAATGCAAATAGGAAATTAAGAAACATATACACAAGTTGTAGGAGAAAGGACAAAATATAAAAAGTATGTTTGTAAGTCAAAAACAGAAATGAGCAGCAAAAACAGATATTTGGCAGGCAATTAGGTAGGAACTGGCTACTGGTAGTAAATTAGTTCAAAACACAGTAGATAAAAGTAATACCATAATAATTTTTTGGGGTGTTTGAGGAAATACTATTCAGGGTGGACAGAGCAGCAAAAATTAAAAAAAATAATTATGAAAATAGTAGGTTTAGGAGAATGCCCCACAACAAAAGAAAATGTCAGTATCTTTAGGAAAGGGAAATATATAAATAATTCGACTTAACCCTTAACCCTTAGACCACGCATATTACCGCACATATTGGGGGCCCTAGTAGCGAAAAATATTTGAATTGTGTAAATATAACTGTAAAATGTTAAACAAATCTCCAACTTATTGGTTTCAGTGTCGTGAAACCTTCATCAAAATATTTTCAGAAATTGATTTTAGACGAATTTTTGAAACATAAGAATGTTTTGTTGATAAGGAGAACAGCTCCTAATAACTGGAACTGAAGGATTATGCAGTAATAAAGAGATGCAAGCACCTGTCCGACGCTCAAAGAAGAACAATAGTAGTAAGAAGTGTCCACAAAGTGGATATGCAGTTGGTGCCTTTATATCATTGTTGAGTAATAATAACACAAATAATAATGACATACTTGATAATAATAATGATAATAATAACACAAATAATAATGACATACTATGTTAATATGATCTATTTTGTTATATATCACATAAATACATTGTCCAATGTTAATATATGTTACTTTCATCAATGTCCTAAAAATATTTTTTTGTGGGATTTTTTTTTTTTTTAAGATTTTAGTCTTTTTTCTCCTTTGTTTATTATTTGATTTGTAACCTTTACATCCTGGAGAATGCACATGTTTCCATAACTATGTGAAGATAGAATGAAATTAGTCAACAAATAAATCAGTCACATTTTGCAAAACTTGGGATTTTTAATTTATTTTGGCTGATTTTTTCTCTGATTTCAAACTCTATTTTCTTTGTCTCTTTAGGTTGTTTGATGATTAAGGACCATATTAGGGCTTTTTCACTTATATAAAGCACAGTATACGCTAAATATATCCCCTAAATCATTATAACTATTATAATTATCCCTATACATGTACTGTATTTTGTGTTTTTGGGGGGTTATTTTTTCTTGACCTCATTTCAACACATATTGACCTACAACTTTCACATATTTGAGTACGAGTGCCAAACAATGTTTATTAAAACATACAATTAAATTAACAAATTAAAACTACCTTTATTCATTGTTGATAACTTCAACTTCAATTATCTCTGAAACTAAAGTTTCAACTTTGAGTGACTTCTAAAATTCCAGTTTTTTACTGATTCTCACTATTTTGACATATTGTGTGCTCAGCTGTCTGTTCTACAATCCCTACAGAGTGGATTTTTCATAAACTTTATACATTTGGTGTTATAATTTTTTTTGGTCTAAATTTGCCGCATATTTCAAATGCCATATTTACTTTTTTTTGTTTACAGTAAACTATACTGTACTGAAAACCTATATTCTAATTTAATGAAAATGAAAATCATATGATATTCTGAGAAAATAATAACACTGAATGAACAATTGGTGATAGTTCATATTTTTTTATTCTGAATTGAAAATCTGAAGTTTTCAATATTCAATTTTAAAATTAATTTTGATTCTCTTGTTTTTCAAGTTATGCTGTGATCATTTAGACAAAGTTGGAGCATTTGTCTAGTTGATTATGCAAAAGAAATTGGAAAGTGTTTGTGCAAGTTTTAAAAACTTATGTTAAATTATTTTTTGTCAAATCATTTATGTATGTATTGCACGGTCTAAGGGTTATGGGTGACATTAAATGGAGTGAAATTGTAGAAACCGGAAGCTATTTCACATTCGAAGAAATTCTATTGCAAATATTCAACCCTTCTACTGCTTGTATCAATCAGGGACACTCGCACCTTATCTAATCCTGCTGCGCGAGTCAAATAGAGATGATTTAGAGTATGGCGTAAGATTGAAAAATTCTGCATGTACAAGGGGGCTCACATTTGTTTCCTCGGGCCTCCAATAAACAAAAAACTTTAGGCACCCCACAATTGTGGCTGTTCGACTATGGGTAGCCCATGCTGCAACAGCTCACAGCACCACCCTGCAACTTGTGTCAACACCATTTTTAATTTTATTTTTTAATTGATATATACAAGAGATTTTACATTCTAGCAAAGCCACTAGTACGCATAGCGTTTCGGGCAGGTCCTTAACCCTAATTTTCCCGGAATACGACCCCGCCGAATCGTTTAACAACCAGGTACCCATTCACTGCTGGGTGAACAGAGGCTACAGTTAAGGATTGGCGCCCGGTCAATCCTTCCCAACCAGGATTCGAACCCAAGGCAAGGCGCTTGCAAAACGCCAGGCGAATATCTTACCACTGCGCCACGGAGACTGCTAAATCACTTAAGATGGATGAGATAAATAAATAACTGCAATTATTTTGCGGTTGTAGTGTCATAGAAGATCCTGACTGTAATAAAGACTATGTACAAGGTTCAGTTATCAGCAGTGCTGGTTATGATACTCACATAATTGACAGCGGGTAGGAGGGATGGGGAGGGTAAAACATTTAGAGCACACAACTGTGGTTTCATACATCTACACGTCATGAAACAGGACCTTATGTTCTTTTAGAAAATAAACTTGTGGACAATTATTCATATTCATGATTTAGTGACAGGAATCTGACACTAAAAGCGGTGGTGCAGCTAGTTAGCAATGTGCGTAGTATATTGGCGGTATTGTGCTGCACTTGGTGGTGTCATCTGTTGTGCCTTCTGCTGGTATCATGTGGCATCAAGCTGTGTTTAGATTTCATTCCACACCCACCAGAATTGCTTACTGGTTTGTTATGGTGCATAAAATAAAATAATTGTAAAACTCCCAACCCCACCGACACCTTTGCAATCCCCCCCTCCCATAACATTCCTACCTTTACATCCCTATCACCCTCCTGTCTCCTGACATCCCTACCATCCCAACTCCTCTATCAATCACTTCCTAGGTGTCATCTTACCTGTGGAATAAGGACAGACTGAGACTGCTTGATTGCCTGACTGTGTTTGACTGAGACCCCATGCCCTACTGAGATTGTCAAACTTACGGAGAATGCCTGCCTGCATGCTTGCCTATGGGTGCTGTACAACTACAATGGCATATAAGTGAATAGGTGAAGGAATAAACATGTATGAGAGAGAGAGAGAGAGAGAGAGAGAGAGAGAGAGAGAGAGAGAGAGAGAGAGAGAGAGAGAGAGAGAGAGAGAGAGAGAGAGAGAGAGAGAGAGGGAGAGAGGGAGAGAGAGGGAGAGAGAGAGGGAGGGAGAGAGGGAGGGAGAGAGGGAGAGAGAGAGGGAGAGAGAGAGGGAGAGAGAGAGAGAGGGAGAGAGAGAGGGAGAGAGAGAGGGAGAGAGAGGGAGAGAGAGAGAGAGAGAGAGAGAGAGAGAGAGAGAGAGAGAGAGAGAGAGAGAGAGAGAGAGAGAGAGAGAGAGAGAGAGAGAGAGAGAGAGAGAGAGAGAAAGCGAGTGCGAGAGAGAGAGCGAGAGCAAGAGAGAGCGAGAGAGAGCGAGAGAGAGCGAGAGAGAGCGAGAGAGAGCGAGAGAGCAAGAGAGGGAGTGAGAGCGAGAGCGAGAGAGAGAGCGAGAGAGAGAGAGATAGCAAGAGAGGGAGCGAGAGCGAGAGAGAGAGAGATAGCAAGAGAGGGAGTGAGAGCGAGAGAGAGAGATATCAAGAGAGGGAGCGAGAGAGATAGCAAGAGAGGGAGCAAGAGAGATAGCAAAAGAGGGAGCGAGAGAGAGAGATAGCAAGAGAGGGAGCGAGAGCAAGAGAGGGAGCGAGAGCAAGAGAGTAAGAGAGCAAGAGTGAGTGAGAGAGAGAGCAAGAGAGCAAGAGAGCGAGAGAGAGCAAAAGAGATTGGGAGAGAGTGAGAGCGACAGCGAGAGAGACCACATTACCTAACAAACCAAATTTATTTTAATATTTTATTCTTCAAACGTCTTTTCTTATGGAATGATTAAAGTTTTTGTTGTCTTATATATGACACATCCTTTGCACATGACATCAGCAGAAGCTCAACCCTTTTGACATACTTTTTCTTTGTTTTGATCTGGAAAAACATGTACCTGTATTTATCATATTTATCATATTTCTAATATAAAAAAAAGACATATTGCAGTACAGCTGTAAAACTATAAACATGATAAAGAATTACTATAAGATTTTTTTTTTTACTTACCTAAGGAGTGAAGCTCCATAAGCCTTGTGATTGATCCTCTAATGGCCAAGTGAGGTGTTCCTGTACAAACTATGTACAGTATTCATATTTTACTGCAAATTGCTTCAAGAACTGTTAACAATGCCATATTCCTTCACCAGGCCACTTTCAAATCCCAGCATCCATTCACTCTTCATGATTTTTTATTTTTTTTTTAATTTCTTCAGTCTCACTAATGGTACTGCTAGACATCTTTCCTACTCAATAAGAATTCAGTTAAATACTGTACAAAAAAAAAAAAATGGATTGCTGAAGCACAACATACAAGTCAAATAAAACTTGGTGAGCACAGAGGAGAAGCATAAACACAACCAAATTAACTTAATATTTCTTATAACACATTAACCATTGCACTGTGCACCTGGTTTCGGCAAAACCTTCATAGTGTAATTGTCAAGGACATATTTTTGTTGTTTTCATAAATGTTCAGGTAAAGTTAATGTCAAAATGTTTCCAAACTCATCCATTTTCATTTCAATACACAGTGATGAAAACATGAAAACATTAAAAAAAACATTAAAACATAGCCTAATTAAAAAAAAAAAAAAAAACTCTCAGAGTGCCTTAGGGCGGTCTGCACAGTACAGTGGTTAAATATACCCCATACATTACTTCATTAATTTCAAAACAAATGCAAAATTTATATAAATTTTAATAATATTTTCTCATATGTGGGTGTTACTTTTTTTTTTTTTTTTTTTTTTTGTCAACACTAATCTTAACAAATTTCTGCACGTGAAAATTTCCAACCAGTTTGACTAGATATATTAAAAAAATAAAAAAAAATAAAAGGTTCGGACACAACCGGATACCGGACACAAGACATGATGCACCCCTGGCCCGACCAACCAAGCATCAATAACCCAAGGCCCCTCTGGAAAGCAGCCATCTCATTCTTCACCAGAAAAGAATGAAAAGACTGCAACCTAACAAACCGATTACCAGGATTGAAGAAGCAGAAACCCCTGTGCCATAGGAGAGCTTGAAGCTCAATGACCCGACCCCCAAAGGTAAATGCTAACAGAAACAGAGCCTTGGAAAAATAATCTTGAACCGAAGGGGCTACCACGAACCTGAGAAGAGTGATGGGAGAGCACCAGGTCCAAGGACCAGCATGGCTAAGGCGGCATATGAGCAGGCTGGAGGTGAAACAAAGCACAAGAAAGCTTACAGAATGGGGCAGAAGTAACATCAACCCCGAACGCAAGCTGGAGCAGCTCCACCAAAGGCGCACAATATGAGGCGACAGTATTAAGAATCAAATGACGGTCCTGAAACAGCCAAGACAGAAAGGATAAGATAACCCAATCACAAATAGAAGACAGCCTATGAAGAGAGAGAGAGAGAGAGAGAGAGGGAGAAAATAGCTGAAAAAGTGCCAGGAAACTTCAAACTCTTGCTGAGATGAAGCTCTTAGGTAGGACATCATCAATGAAGCCACCCGATCACCATACAAATGGTGATAAACCCGCGTCAAAAAGATCAGATGTGAAGAGCGGAGGAGAAAACCGAACCAGCCGTGTACCAGACCAGTCCTTCCAGCAGGTCGGACTGCTGGAAGAAGCGTTGCCACGGAAAACGCCCTGAATTCGGACACTGAGCAAGTAGCACTTGAAATCAAGGCTATGCAGGCCACCAAGGGGCCATGAGGACTACTTTCCCATGGTAAGACTCCAACTGAGCCAGAACTCGAAGCAACAGCTGGATTAGGGGGAAGAGGTACAGGTAACCCCACCTCGACCAGGCCTACCGAAAGGAGTCACTGCAAAAGCCTCACAGTTGGGAAAGGGTGCTACATATATTGGGAAACGCAGAGACCATGCCGACGCGAAGAGGTCCACTTCCAGGAGTCCGTACGTCCAGCAGAGCCAACTAAAGGAGTCGACTTTGACCATTAATTCCGTGGACAGGGGAATGAACCAAGACAGGCCATCCAGCAGTACGTTGCACACTCGCCAGATATGAACCGCACGGAGAACCAAACCCTGAGAAGCCAGCAGACGAGCCGCTCGAGATGATCAGCCCCAAAGAGGCAAGGACCGAAGAGAACCCCTGCGGTTCTGGCAATGAACTACCAAAGAATAGTTCGAATGGAGCCAGACAGTCGAACCTCGAGCAACCCAAATCCTCTGAAGCAGCAGCCAAACTGCCGCAAACTATCGCACAGTGCTGTGAACCCGACAGACGGACAGGTCACAAAGGTCCAGCCGAGAGACAATGCATCAGTGAACACATCGAGTGAGGGCTCGGGTAGTTGCCAAGGCACTGAACCCCAAAAAAACCTGAAGAGGAAGCTGACGACGCAGCAACCGACACAAGGCCTCTGGAGGACAAACCAGCAATCGCGAGAGAGGTGGAAGAGGTGTCCACGAAGGAACCAGAATAGACGAAGGAACCAGAATAGACGAAGGAACCAAACCCGACCCAGTGGGTAGACCAGCATGGCGAAGTTCAGACTCCCGCACAACTTCTCGAGCAACTGAAGATGACCCTGGACCCCCCAGAAATAGCTGAAGGTTGGACTGTAGTCGCAGCAACGCCTCCGGAGGGAGAAACATGGAAGCTGTCCGAGAGTCCCAAACAAGACCCAGCCAGGTCCAAACCTGGGACGGGTCCCATCTGGTTCCCATCGCCAGTTCACCAGGAAGCCAAACCCGGGGAACTGGGAAAGAACCACACCCCTGGCGAGCAGACAAGCAGACCAACTGGGAGCCCACACCAGCCAGTCATCAATGTAAGTCAGAATCCGAACCCCTAGTAGATACAGACGGGTCACCACGACCCGGGTAAGATGCGTGAATATGCAAGGTGCCAGATTCAAGGCAAAAGGAAGGCAACGAAAGAGGTAAGTTCGATGCCCAACCACAAAACCTAGCCAGTCCCTGAACCCTAGATGAATAGGGATGTGTCAATACATGTCCTTGAGGTCCAGGGACACCATCCAGACACCCGACTCCAAAAGAAGCCAGACCTGAGACAGAGTGGTCATCCAAAAGGAGGGGCAAGGAATCCAGGGGTTCAGATGGGACAAATCCAGAATGAACCTCAGAGCCCCACAGTGCCATTTCGACACTCGTCACAGGCGGGAAGCTCACCTGGGGGACGGGGTCATTTTGACCACGACCGAGCGCACCCACTCCAAGATGACCCGATGAAGCACAGGGGAAAGAAGCCTGCCCCACCAGCCCCGAACCCCCCCCGAAGGAGGAGGAGGAGCCGCCCAACACCACCAGAGATGGGATGACATAACCCGAAACGCCCACAAATTGTGGGACCAAGTGTGAGCCAATAGAACAAGCCTTCCCCTCATCACCCATCAATGGGGCAAACTGCGAAAGGGCCAACGTCCCTTACTAGAAGCCAACAGGCAAACAGAGCGATCATCGTGCCAACTAGATGATGCCTGCTCCGAAGATAGCACTGGCTCAGAAGCTTTCACCAATGGCACCCACCAAAGAAAACACAACTTGCAAGACTCTGGGTCAAAGGTGTCATTGACCCAACAGGCAGCTTGACAGAGACAAATGCAATGACTATCACCACTCAGACATGGGCGCACAGAAACTTTCAAATCCGCACACAGCGGGCTGGAACTCAGAAGACGCATCCATAGGTCTACCGAGTCATGGCAGGGTTTTCAGGGCCTGTAGGCTGACTGCTACGGGAGGCCCAGGCAAGGTGTTAAGCCGGTTAAGCCTAACCGGTTAAGACCCAAAGCTAACAAGGGGGACGATCAAAATACGCTGAAACCCCTGCAACGTGTACAGTCCATCTGGGCCTAGCAGAGGGCCACCAATATATTATAAGTGGAACTATAGCCACACCAGGCAGACCTCCACCAGGCAAAGAAAACAAAAGACAAAAGAAAAACCCCACAAAAATACAACGTCCCCAGAGGAAACAGGAACCGGCTGCCACATAGGTAGGCAGACTGCACAACACCTTGATGCCCCAACCAGCACAATACCAATCCCTACCCAAGGCCAAAGAAGGGCAACGAAACCCCAGCTGGCCCAAGGGTGGGATAAGTGCCGAGCAGCAAAATCCCCTACGGAATTGGTTCCCGAATGCACCAGGGAAAAGAACCCTAACATGCAAGGGTCCCTAAGGTCCCTAAGTGCATGCAGCCCCGGTACTCTTGAGGACACCTGGCCATCACACACAACGACACCGCAGAGGACTCCATGAAGGCAAACGCTGCTTGGAAAGCGAGGCCAGAGAAGACATCCACCCCAGTTCATATTAGCTGACGAACTAGAGTGGCTGGGTCACCGTTGCAGGGTGGCTGTGCGGACGAGCGACATGATGATGGAGTGTGATGTTTACTGGTTTCCTTGGGAAGTGAGAGTGTGTCACCTCTCTGCTTGGCTTTCAGTTGCAATTTTCTTACCATGTGGGGTCTGTTTTGTTATGCCTACCTTTCTGGGTGCCTAACCCAGGTCGATGGCAGATAAGGTTATCCCTCCAACCACAGGGCCATTGTTCCCTGTGTCTCAAACCCAGGTCGATGGCAGATAAGGTTATCCCCCATCCACAGGGGAGTTTTCTAGGGCCATTGTTCCCTGTGCCTCACCGAGGGAGCCATGTGGTCCCCAGTAGGCAGAACTTCACAGACTAATGCCCCGGTCTAATGATTCGCATATTAGCTTGATAGCTCCAGGGAGCCGAAGGGGCTCCCCACAGAAATACTGTATAATTAAAAAATAAAATATAATGTAAAATTGATTTAAATTACTAAAAGTAATGTGTGGGCTATATTTATATTTAATGTGATAATTTTTTTGGATGAGAGGAATACTTACTGGATTCAATCACACTAATCCTTCTCATCCCTACATGCTATGTTTATTTTCCCTTGTATGTCTGCTAGATGATCCGTTGAAGTTGGAGGAATATTTTGTAATAATTGAAGTATTACTGATTAGGTAAGATGTCTAGCAGTAGCATTAGTCAGGCTGGAGAGTAAAAGAATATGAAAAATATGCTAACATTTCACAGAGTGTGGGGAGAATTGATGAAACTGGAGAGTGACCATACTGTTACCAGTTTGGCCAAGGCATATGGGATATGTGCCAGCACTGTTTCTGGTATACAAAAACAAAAAAAATCTGCTTTTATGATTAGCTGCTAGTATAGTCACGGTGCCATTAGCACAAAATAGGAGAACATTAAAGACTGCAAACGTGCTGACTTAGAAAAGACTATGTATAATTAGTTTATTCAGCAGTAAGCTGTTGGTATTCCAACGAGAGAGGTGTAATTTAAAGTGGAAACAGACAAGCTTACGCAAACTATGTGCATTACAGACTTCAAAGCTAGCAATAGCTGGGTTATGAGATTTAAGCTAAGGCATGCCATTAGTACCAATAAGGTCCCAGGTGAAGCCATAAGTGTGGAAAGGGACAGTAAAGAACCATTTAAATTAAAAGTCAATCATTTTGGAGTACATAACAATTTCTTTCGAGTATACAATAGAGATGAGTGTGGCTTGTATTGGAGAAGTGACCCAAGCATGACAATAGCTAAAAGACTTGAGGAAAGCTAGGCAGGAAAGTGTCCTAACCCTTAGACCGCGCCTATTTCTGTGAATATATGGGGGTATAGTAGCGAAAAATATTCAAATTATGTAAAAATAACTGTAAAAGGTTAAACAAATCTCCAACTTATTGGTTTCAGTGTCGTGAAACTTTCATCAAAAATATTTTCAGAAATTGATTTTAAACGAAATTTTGGAAAATAAGAACATTTTATTAATATGGAGAACAGCTCCTAATAACTGGAACTGAAGGATTATGCAGTAATAAAGAGATGCAAGCACCTGTCCGACGCTCAAAGAAGAACAATAGTAGTAAGAAGTGTCCACAAAGTGGATATGCAGTTGGTGCCTTTATATCATTGTTGAGTAATAATAACACAAATAATAATGAATAACTACGTTAATATGATCTATTTTAATATATATCATATAAATACATTGTCCAATGCTAATATATGTTATTTTCATCAATGTCCAAAAAATATTTATTTTTGAGATTTTTTTTTTTAAGATTTTAGTTTTTTCTCCTTTGTTTATTATCTGATTTTGTTGTAACCTTTACATCCTGGAGAATGCATATGTTTCCAAACCTATGTGAAGATAGAATGGAATTGATCAACAAATAAATCAGTCACAACTCGCAAAACTTGGGACTTAATATTTTTTGGCTGATTTTTTCTCTAATTTCAAACTATATTTTCTTTGTCTCTTTAGGTTGTTTTGATGATTAGGGACCATATTAGGGCTTTTTCACATATATTAAGTATACCCTAAATATATCCCCTAAATCATTATACTGTACTGTAATTATTATAATTATCTCTATATTTTTGTTATTTTTTTATTATTTTTTCTTGGCTTCATTTCAACACATAATGACCTACAACTTTCACATATTTGAGTACGAATGCCAAACAATGTTTATTAAAACATACAATTAATTTAACGAATTAAAACTACCTTTATTCATTGTTGATAACTTCAACTTCAATTATCTCTGAAACTAGAGTTTCAACTTTGAGTGGCTTCTAAAGTTCCAGTTATTAACTGATTCTCACTATTTTGACATAGTGTGCGCTCAGCTGTCTGTTCTACAATCCCATCAGAATGGATTTTTCATAAACTTTATACATTTGGAGTTATAATTATTTTTGGTCTAAATTTACCCCATATTTAAATGCCCTATTATGATTTTTGAAGGTGGGGTGGTGGTGGAGGATGCCAAAACCATCAATATTTTCAAAGCCTTATATGACAGATAACTGGAACGACAAGGTACCACGAGCACAGCAATTACTCTCTTCCTGTAATTACACCTAGGTAATTACATAAAATGAGGAGAGTAATCAGAGACAAAGTATTAAACTAGAGAAGTGCTGCCAATGGAGTACCACAGGGTTCAGTTCTTGCACCACTAGTGTACACCTTCTATATAAATGATCTACCAGAAGGAATACAGAATTATATAAATATGTTTACTGATGATGCTAAGTTACTAGGGAAGGTAAGAGCCAAACAATTGTCATGTCTCTCAAGATGACATGAACGAAATACAGCCCATCATCCTATTTAGATAGTACTTATAGTAATGATGCAGACCACTGTACATATAGTGATGTAATGGACAATTATAAATTAGAATTTGGTAATATTGAATTTGGATAAATTTTAAAGATTTTGTAGTTATGTTAATAAATACAAAATAAATGGGTGTAATGGAGCAATGCAGTATGACAGAATTCAATATGAATAAATGCCATGATATACAATGTGGAATATGAAACAATAGGCTACACATACAACCTACAAATTATGTGAAAAGGTTTTAAAAAATACAGACAAATGAGATCTGGGGTGGTTTTTAGATAGCAAATTGTCACGCGAGGACCATATAAAGGAATCTGTGCAAACAGCCTATGATATGCTTTCCAACTTTAGAAGTGCTTTTAAATACATGGATGATGAAATACTAAAGAAATTGTTCACACTGTGAGATGAAAATTGGAAAATGCAGTGGTTGTATGGTACCCATATCTCAAGAAACACATCAACAAACTGGAAAAATGAAAAGATATGCTATTAAATGCCTTCCAGAACTAAAAAACAAGAACTACAAGCCGTGTCTAGCAGTTTCAAATTAGCAAAACCTACAAAATAGAAGAAAAAGAGGAAATATGATCTCTACATACAAAATAGCATCAGGAATCAACAAAACTGACCAAGAGGCCTTCTTGAAACCCAAAACTTCATAAACAAGAAATCATACAATCAAGCTAAGGAAACAAAAGTGCCCCCAAAAATTTGAAAGATTACATTTGCAAACAGAGTGGTAGATGGTTGAAACAAGGTAAGTGAGAAGGTAGTGGAGGCCAAAATCATCAGTAGTTTCAAGGCGTTATATGACAAAGAGTACTGGGAAGACAGAGCACCACGAGCATAGCTCTCATTCTGTAACTACACTTAGGTAATTACGCATGTAAGCTAAGGAAACAAAGGTGCCAAAGAATTAGAAAGTTCTCTTTGCAAACAGCATGGTAGAGAGTTGTAACACGTTAAATGAGAAGGCACTGGATGCCAAAACCATAAGAAGTTTAAAAGTGCTATATGACGAAGAGTATTGGGAAGACGGGACATCATAATCATAGCTCTCATCCTGCAACTACACTTAGGTAATTACTCACATATATATACATTATATTGTGCAACAAAGGTACATGTTCATGGCAAAAATTTTGTTTTATTTAATTACTATCATTATTATTTTATAATTTAGTTTATATTCTTCAAAACGTTCAGATTGAGCTTCTGCATTCATACACATAATGATTTGCATTGTGAAACTAGTTAAAGCTGTGTCAAACTTTACCATCAATTTTCCTACTTCAGTGTAATTGTGTCAATGTTTGGGTAATGATTATTTCACTTGATGCCTCTATTTACGTAATTTTAACCTGGAAGTTAAGACAATTGTTGTGGGTTACTTCTTGGAGAAGAACTGTAACCTACCTAGGGAAACCTAGCTAAGCTTAACCATCTTCATGTGCCTGGCCATTAGGAAGCATAAACCCACACCACACCACATACACATACACATACACACACACACACACATACATACCATACATACATACATACATACATACATACATACATACATACATACATACATACATACATACATACATACATACATACATATATACATACATATATATATACACATACACACACAGTATGAAATTAGGAGCAGTTTGAAAGTGAAATAAATGGAGATCAAAAACACAAGTGATACAAACCCCATTGCGTCGCTCCTTTCATCTCACATGTATACCAGTATTAGCCTACCTGTATCAGGAACAATGTCTATTGAGCTAACTGAGGTAACCTTAACCAAAAGTGAGACTGCCTGCATGCTTGCATCCAAGCTATTGGCCAGATCCCTTAGTACTTAACCATGTACTCTAGATGTTTCTGTCCACCAACTCTGTAAAATGCAAATACAACTCCCAACTCGTGTACTTTTGTCGTATCTTTCTGCATTTAGCAGGCCATTTTTTTCATCTACAATATACAAGTATATAATAACTGTTGTAGTAACACAAAGAAATCCCACCAATGTGATATATTTCAATGAGGAAAATCAATCGGAGCACTGAGGTGACTCGAACCATCGATTAGGATACTCTCAGTCACACACATTACCCCTCAATCCCCGACATGGCATAAGTTATAAACCTGGGATTACACTGAATCCACAGGTTTTCTAACTGCTGTCGTGTTAGGACATATTGAACTATATTGATAAAAAACAGCACAAAAACTATAATAACTATAACATACTTCTTCCTAATAATGACACTCTTGGATAAGGAGGTGTTATTTTCAAATTAAGCACCCATGAATGGCAGAGAACTGATATAAATCAGGAAGAAATTTAGGGGTAGCTAAATTAAAATAGCTACTCCCATAATTATTCAGAATAATTACTGAGCATCATTCAACTTGCACACTGCAGATACAAAACTATTTTTCTATATGAGATTAAACTTCCTTAATTACTGATACCAAAAGTAAATAAAATAATAGATATTTAAGTGGTACAAATTATATGTATCAAATAAATCTAATTTGTTAGAGTCGGTTTTAAATGCTGTATTATTCAAGAATGTTATGTAAATAGTAAACCACCTGAAAAATAACAATACTGATGCTATGGCTAAAATTTATCCAATGGAAAACTGGCAATCGTCAATGGAGATACCTCCTCAATATTGACTTCTTTTTATCAATAATATTTGATTAAATTTCACAACTAATGCAGGATTATTAGTCCTAAAAGCCCTTTAATATCAGTCAAGAGCCTAACAGTACTGACCCCAATGACTGCACTCTGTTCACTCTGATCTTAATACTACTGATCCTATCATCAACAGTTATGTATGTGACCTAATATACTCACAATAGTTAACTTAATCCCATTCATTCACTTGGGCTCTATGAGGTTCAAACTGTGGACCCCACGTGTAGGGTCCATGTGGTACCCCTATGTGGTTAGTAACTTAATTAACTTTTAGTTAACTTAATTAGTGCATCATTGCTGGGAATGCTGACAAGTTACAATAAACTTGATATGAAATTTTGAATTAAAGATTTTGTATAATGGAGGATGGTTTCCATTCCACATTTCACACTGAAAATGTTTGGTATTTAAAAAGTTTCCAATAATCAACTCTTGGAATTGGCATTGTGCTCATTTTATTTGTGGAAGCTGAAAGATGATTGCTTGTTGACATAATTTTCTTTTTAATTTATCTCTAAGGGGTACAGGTAGCATTTATTATCTGATACAAAATATAATCCTGTTTGTGTGTTGTTCACCTCCATTCATGTTATATTAACTGTGTTGTTTTATGAGTCGTTGGATTAATAGTAAAGTATTTTTGCTAATAATCTGAGTCAATCTACCATAAGAATGACACATTAACATACAGGAATGATATAATTTGGAATTATTACTTAATGGTTATTAATCATATGAAAAGATTCAATTGATATACTTGTAGTTTGGTTTAGTCAAAACTACTGCTTAATTAGTAATCTGTGTGTTTATGTAGAACTCAGTTAATTTTAAAATTTGCAGAGAGATAACACATCTACACCAAACCTAAAAACAGGCATGTTGTTTTGTTTTTAAATTGTATGCATGCACTTCGTATATGTCTTTTTCTCACCTGCAAATCAATATTAACTCTTGGTTTACCCATGCTTGAAAAACTGCAATGAAGACAAGTTACTGTCCTGCATACTTTGTCTATGTATAGTTTCTGTAATATGAATGAATTTAAATAAAACGAAACAAAATAAAAAACTGATGCGAGAGACAGGCAGAGAGTGAAGGAGTGATCCATGGATATAATATAAGTCTTCCCTACCCTGCATCCATATGCTATAATTTTCAAAATACATTCAAGCAGAAAGAAAATGGTGAAAACGTTGTTCAGGTATCCCAAAATGTCCATGTAGAGAGGAACTGCATGGTAATACTAGAGGAGTGGGCAGAATACGATGGCCCCAGGGTTGAAGTTGGCGCGCAGAGTGTTGATTGGTCGGGGGCGACAGAGCGCAGTGTTGATTGGTCGGGGACGCCAGAGGGGGGTGGGCGGGACCGCGAATCACAAGGGTATGTATCATCCAGTTGTGACATATGATTGGTTGGCAATGGAATCAGCCAGGACCAATCAGTGATGAGGAACAATGATTTTCGGGTGGCACCGTTGATTTTTCAAGTTTTATGTAAGGAAAGAGACACAGAGAAACACAAAATTAATACTTATACCATGAATTAATAGAAATGGTCATTCAGTTTAATCTGGTAATAAAATAGATGAATATGATACTGTGAACAAATCAGGTATCATAAATATTTTGTCATTTCAAGTCTCATTAAAGGTCACAAATCAGGCAATAATTCCTGCCTTTACTGTTGTCAATATTAAAAACAAATACTGTACAGACAGCATATTGTGAATGCATATTTTTTTAGTTTATCAATACATTATAAAATACAACAAGACTTGAAACCACAGGCTAGAGCAAGCATATCACTTAGTCCAGGGGAACAGTATCAAAGGGTCTAGCAGATGCATCCGCTTGTTGAGTACCACGATGCTGGTGCAAGATGGCCATGCCGGTCACACCACAGGGTAAGAGGTCATGCCTTACCTACTACAGTCACACAACTATGGCAGGAAGCACATATCATGAAGGGTGCACATTGCTACCAGTGAAGACATGACTAAGGGTGCACGTATCTATTCTTTTTATGTACATGCATATACCCAGGAAGGAACTGAAACTACAGTGTAATTATGGACTGAACAAAACAAAATAAACTGCAAAATCAGGTACTTTATTTTGTCTATAATTCACTAATGATGAAATATATAAATTATTTCACAAAAAAAAAAATGCTTTACTGATAATACAAAACTGAAATGATACTTTAGCAATACTAATAAAATTGATAATGGCAGCAGAAATAATAACAGATTCCACTCACTGAGCCAAACTGCCAATACTACTTAGTATCATGTGTGCAGTGGATCAGAATCTATTTTCTGACAGCATAACATAACAAAGAGGTCAACATGCAGGTTAGACATACCTCTGTTACGACTTGGACAGGCAGCATTCTTCATTCAAGATTGCATCTGTGCACCATAAAGACCTGCATGCTTTATTGCATGCTGCATGGAACCCATGCTACATCAAGAGAGCAAAAACTCATAATGCTGTTATGCCAGGCTATCATGCCATGCTGTCATGCACAGGTAACATTAACACTGACAGTGATCAAAAGTCCTGGTTGGACAATGCAACAATGGTGTGGACAATGGTATACGGCGCCACCATACAGTATACGGAGCCACAGCTCAGAACAAGAGACAGTCGTTACATGCGATCATTGCTCTTGTATGAGCGTGGTTGCCAGGGCAGGGAGGGTTGGTGATCTGCCTCCGATGATGGGATCTCGCGCGCGCGGCGTCTGCTGGAACTTGGGGAGGAAGGCCTCAGGACGGCTCGTTAGATGCACGTCCTTATTTTATATCTTACTTACGAAGATGAATGGGACACACATTCACTGTGCTGTCTTTGAGCAGATCAGTTTTGTATAAGTGTTAGACTCCACCTCAGTGTCTTTGCTTAACTAAGGAAGGTACAGGAGTGTAAGAATGAAAGGTGAAGGAGAATTGGTGAGAAACAGATTCCTTATTATGATATTGCTCAGAGAGGCTTAACAGGATAATAGGAGTATAAGAAGGAAAGGGGATGATATGGAATTCAAGTGACAGATATGAACACAAATAAATAGTTATCTTGAAAAGATTCTACATAAATTTCAAGGGCATACACACAAAGATTTCCTATCAAGAGAGCAAAAGAAAGATATGTATGTTTTCAGCATGTAGCAATGAAAAAAGGGACAGAACAGAAGGGGCACCAACTTCCAGGAGGATGAGGAGGAGGACTGATGCTCTACTGGATGTCATGGGAACCCAAAATATCACACAAACTATAAGGATAGGAGAGGAATTATAAGTATTTGTGTAAGACGGAGATTAAATCTGAAAGGGAGTGTGTAAGATGACAAACATTTGGCACGAGAGAAAAGGGATAAGAACAAATATAAAAAGTTTTAATTGAAGATGAACTAAATTAACTGTTCAATAAATTTCTGAAATAATTAGGAAGACATGACTAACCAACAAAGTCCTATATAACAACAGAACAATAATGAAACAAATTGAAGAATGCTCCTAACCTAAATCCCAACACAAAGTGAAGCTAACATGAATAAAACTATTAGGCACATTAATGCAAAATTGGACATTAGTAGCAAATTCAAGCTATGAAATAGACCCGAAAAATTGTTTGAACAATAACAAATAATACATATGCTGACTGCTTCTTATATGAAAGATAATAGGAGGAGACATATTTGGCATTCAAGAGGCACCTTAGATACATCTTTATTGAATACAGGTAATGTTCATCACCCTTCAACAGAGAACATAGACTTGCTCAAAAAACAGAGGAACACTAACAAATTATAACCATGATCAACTCATTGTTCAGCATATAAGGAAACATTGATACTATGATATAATATATATATATATATATATATATATATATATATATATATATATATAAATATAATTTTTTTTGTTGGGTACCACCTCTTGTGCAAGCGTAGGGACCCATAGCCTTGGAGAAGAAAATAAAGAGTACTCTGAGAAGACCTTGTGGATCCTCACATTATATTATATATATATATATATATATATATATATATATATATATATATATATATACCTAATATATATATATATATATATATATATATATATATATATATATATATATATATATATATATATATATATATATATATACATATATATATATATATATATATATATATATATATATATATATATATATATATATATATATATATATATATATATATATATATAGGCCTAACAGCCAGAACTGCACTTCTTGGCCTAGTATGCAAGGTCTGATGTGCCTAACAGGCAGAATGATTTTTTTACATTTTCAAATATTTCTTTCCAGATTAGTTTTTTCTAACACTAATAATCTATTATATTAGGAACGTGAAATTACTGACTTAGTTATAGAGGTACTGTATTAGGTTATGTTAGGTTAGGATAGGTTAGGATAGCTTTGGATAGGATTAGTTACGTTTGGATAGGATTGGTTAGGTTTGGATAGGTTTGGTTAGGTTTGGATAGGATTGGTTAGCTTTGGATAGGATTGGTTAGGTTTGGATAGGAATGGTTAGGTTTGGTTAGGTAGGTTAGGTTAGGTAGGTTAGGTAGGTTAGGTAGGTTAGGTAGGTTAGGTAGGTTAGGTTAGGTAGGTTAGGTAGGTTAGGTTAGGTTAGGTTAGGTAGGTTAGGTAGGTTAGGTTAGGTAGGTTAGGTTTCGTCCTGTCCTCGTCGAGGCCACTAGGGATAGTGGCCCTCAGATAAATCAGGTAAATCAGCTTTGATCACATTTCTATGTTAGTCTTGACTCAAATAACATTTAATTGAAATCATATATAATAAAATGAAAACTTTATCGTTTCATAAAAAAAATTGAAAAATTTAATATTTCACAAAAATACGGCTAGTTCGGCAACTCTGGCTATTAATCCTGACATATATACATATATATATATATATATATATATATATATATATATATATATATATATATATATATATATATATATATATATATATATATACAGTATATATGCATATATATATATATATTTTTCCAATGAAGTATCATTCAGTCTATGAGATAAACCTTTAATTATTATATAGTGAATCCATAATTTGCTGAAACTTAGGTTAAATATAGTTATGTAATTTGTTAAATTTTGCTACTAATGTTCTGATGACCTTACTAAACAGAGGGCTCCTGAATGACTTTTATGATATAATAAACAATCTAATACTATATAGCATGTATTAATACATGAATAAATTGTATGATGTTATTTAATAAAAATCTTACTGCAATTCTAAATCAACAAAAATACAAATACAACACCAAATTGATTTTTAGTTATCCTACAGCGCTCAGTACTTGATTTTAAAACTGCTAATTGCATACAACTAAACGAACACAGAGCATAGAACACAGGAAGCTACAAATCAATGTCAAGCATCACTTTCTATTTGCAACTAAATATTGTATTAGAGGCAACCTAAGAGACAGTGTTGAGCACTTATTAACTATAGGCTAAAAAGTTCATTATGGTTACTTAGTCTTAAAACACAGGAGGGTACGAGAAGAGCCGAGAAAAATCATACAGAATACCTAAAACTCCTAACAGAGAAACTAATGCATTAAGAAACCAGACACCCCCAGAATCTAAAATATTACATAAAAAACTGTTATACTATGAGGCAGCTGGGAAATATTGGGATATATATCACAAAAGGTGGAGACAGGCAAGAGGAGATGAAACAGCAACATACTACCACAGGATTCACGCAAAAACTCAGGTTTTTCCAGATAACATACAGAGATAAAGATTAGAAAGAAGACCTTGAGAGCTAAGGATAAACAGATATAGATCTAGACAGTAATGACGTATATAATGATCTAGCAAAGTTATATAAGAAAACAAACGAGGGATTGTTAGAGAGACCCACTACGAGTGTTGTCTCTTGCCATGAGTAGAGTTGAACCTTCCTTACCCTGACTCCGAATGCCGTGATCTTCAGTAAACATTCAATGGTAAAGAACGAAGTGAAGATTGTGTTCATGTAGTGCAGAGTATCTTTGTACAACTTGGACTGATTATGAAACTAGCAGGAGAGAAACACAAAACACATAACATCAGTAACGAGGCGCATTGGTTAGTAAGTTGGTCACATAAAATATCCAGAACACTTGATACATAATGATTGGGATCTACAACTGCTCTTACTGATTTGTTAAAAAAGTTGCTGTTAATAACTACTATTGGATAATTTATTTAACTTCAAAATTTATTTATAGCAGTATAGATCCGCAAGGAATTCAGAGCTTGAACTCTAACCTGTATAAATATCAACACTGGAAAGCCAATCAAATATAATGGCCAGAAATTAACAATATGTGAATAATTATTATGTCTTTAAATAGAGGATTATTCTGATGAAAATGGAAGCTATATATCAAATATAACCCTTTATATACAGAACAATGAAATATATCTATATGAAGGAACAGCTAAAGAATCCTTTTGAAGGAACTAGTGTTCAAGCTCTGTAAAATTTGTGAAGATACCACTGATCAGGATCCTTATGTTATGCCTCAGTAACACTACCTCCAAGGTCTGGATGAAGTAGGTGACCTGACTGAAGCAGCCAACAGAACCACTGGCCTGTAGTTTCAGCACAACGTACAGATGACAACCATGATTGTCACCCACAGCACGGTAAGCACGGGCAGGGCTGGGAGGCCCCTGAACGTGGAGGCATGAAGAATGGCCAGATGAATGGATTTTAAAATGCCACCAACTGAAACAAACTCATCCACCCCGCACAGAAACCATCTACTTAATGATCATGCTTAAGTTAAATGCTGATGAGATATGGTTAATATACTTTTCTGAGTATATACGCGCGCATGTGTGTATGAGTGTGTGCATGTATATATATATTAATATATTATATATATATATATATATATATATATATATATATATATATATATATATATATATATATATATATATATATATATATATATATACACTGACTTGCTTTAAACCACAAGTTTTGAAGTACAGAACTTTAGACACACACACCCACCAGGAGACTCGAACCCTGGCCATCAAGACAACAGATATGCACTTGTATCCACTTCTGAGTATGGTGTAGTGGATACAAGTGCGTATCTGTCATCTTGATGGCTAAGGTTCGAGTCTCCTGGTGGGTGGGTGTATCTAAAGTTTTATATATATATATATATATATATATATATATATATATATATATATATATATATATATATATATATATATATATATATATATATATATATATATATATATATATATATAATGTCATACCTAGTAGCAGAACGCTAGAACGCACTTCTTGGCCTACTATGCAAGGCCCAATTGCGTAATAGACCGAGTGATTTTCTTTATTTAAAAAAAATTGTTCCCAATTGAATTATTACTATTATACTATGGTATATTAAAAACATAAATTATTGACTTCATTATGTTAGTTTAGGTTAGGTAGGGTAGGTTAGGTTCGGTAGGGTAGGTTATATATACTGATTATATATATATATATATATATATATATATATATATATATATATATATATGCAAATAAGCTTGAATCGTCCCCCAAGCATATATGCGAATGAACACTCCACACCCAGAAGTGACACAAACCCAGACCGCCAGGAGCACAATGTAACTGGTGTAAATGGTACCTTAACCACTCGACAATCAGTGACCGTACAAAAGACAATGATAGCCAAGGCTATTTGAACCTCCATCTTGACGGCACTTTGGTGGTGATCTTGGGCATAGTTATTTCATTAAATCACCTCACTTCATGGGGCCACATGAAGCAACACAAATGCGAACAAGCTTGAATGGTCCCTAAGCATATATGCAAATGAAAACTCCACACCCCACAAGTGACTCGAACCCAGACCGCCAGGAGCACAATGGCAACTGGTGTACATGGTGCCTTAAACCACTCGACCATCAGTGAACCGTACAAAGACAACGATAGCCGAGGGCTATTTGAACCACTGATCTGATGGCACGTTGATGGTAATCTTGGGCATAGTTATTTCATCAAATCATCTCACTTTATGGGGCCACATGAGTGTATTTTTGCATTTTAGTTGCACACGTGGCCCCATAAAGTGAGGTGATTTGCTGAAATAACTATCCCCAAGATTACCATCAAAGTGCCGTCGAGACAGTGGTTCAAATAGCCTTAGCTATCGTCTTTTGCACAGTCACTGATGGTCGAGTGGTTTAAGGCACCATGTACACCAGTTGGCATTGTGCTCCTGGCAGTCTGGGTTCGAGTCACTTCTGGGGTGTGGAGTGTTCATTCGCATATATGCTTGGGGACCATTCAAGCTTGTTTGCATTTGTGTTGCTCACGTGGCCCCATTGAGGTGATTTGATGAAATAACTATGCCCAAGATTATCATCAAAGTGCCGTCGGGACTGTGGTTCAAATAGCCTCGGCTATCATCGTTTTTTGTACGGTCACTGATGGTCGAGTGGTTTAAGGTACCATGTGCACCAGTTGCATTGTGCTCCTGGCGGTCTGGGTTCGAGTCACTTCTGGGGTGTGGAGTTTTCATTCATTCATTCATATATATATATATATATATATATATATATATATATATATATATATATATATATATATATATATATATAAATGGAAATGTTCGTTTGTTCAAAATCGCTAATCTCCGAAAGTTCTTCACCGATTGCATTGAAATTTCACACAAAGTTCCATTCGTGTCCAGCCAGGGTTTTATATACATACTATATAGATGTCACGTCTGTGACAGTAAAAAACATGCTTTTTCTGAAAAAAGCGTGATTCTGTTGAACGTAAGAGCAACACACGCTGTAATCTCCGAAAGTTCTTCACCGATTGCTTTGAAATTTTGACACAACGTTGCATTCTAATAGGCGCATCTTTTTATATACCTACTATATAGACGCCACACCTGTGACAGGAATAAACATGCATTTTTGAAAACAGCGCCCTCTGTGGCACATAATAGCAACATTCACACTATACTAAATATGTCACGAATTCCATTTCAATATTTCCGATTGCATTGATAAATTTTATTTTCATAGATTTCGATTTATTTTATTTTTTATTGAATTATTTTGTGTGACATTGTGTTGGAATTGAGCTATGTTGTTTACCATACCATTCATTTCATAAGTGTAAGTATAGGTACCACACCTGTGACAGGTAAAACTATGCTATTCATGACGAACAGCGCCATCTGTTGCATGTTAGAGCAACTCACACGCTATACTATATATATGTTACAATTCCATTTCAATGTTTCTGATTGCATTGATAAATTGAATTTTCATAAATTTTTATTTATTTTTATTTTTATTTAATTATTTGTGTGAATTGCGTTGGAATTGAGCTGTATTGTTTATCATACTGTTCAATTTGTATGTATAGTTTATTTTTTATTTTTTCATATTTTCATTTCATTTTTAACTTTTTCTTATATTTCAGTGATGGGAACTTCAGATCACTTGATGTTCCCAATTTTCTGATCGGAACATCAGATCATTTGGGAAGGCATCAAACGGGGGAGTGGGGGAATGGTGGGGATGACGAGGGACGGAAGTCAGAGATGGTGAGGAGAACGAGGAGACAAGGGAGGGGTAATTGTGGGGAAGGAAGAGGGGACAGGGGAGTTTGGGATGGTGGCAACGAGGGGATGGGGGAATGGAGAATGGTGGGGAGGACAAAGGGACAGGGGAATGGAGCATGGTGGGAAGGAAGAAGGAATGGTGGGGAGGACGAGGGGACGGTGGAGTGGGGAATGGTTGGGAGGCCGAGGAGACGGGTGAGGAGAGAATAGTGGGGAGGACTGGGGGATAGGAAAAGTTGCTGTGGCTCAGCAATGCACATGCGTTGCAGAGCCACAGCAACGAGTAGCCGGGTACTGCTAGTGCATGTATGTGTGTGTGTGTATATATATATATATATATATATATATATATATATATATATATATATATATACATACACACACACAGTGGCACTTCGATTAACGAGTTTAATCCGTTCCGGCACTGAGCTCGTCATGTGAAAAACTCGTCTTATGAAAGAACAAAACTGTCGTTGGAAGTGTCTGAGAACCAGCCGGAATGCTCGTTAATCGAGGGAAAACTCGTCAGTCAAGACAAATTTTCTGCAAGTGCCTTACTCATTACTCGAATTGCTCGTAACTGGAGCCACTCGTCACTCGAGGTTCCACTGTGTGTATATATATATATATATATATATATATATATATATATATATATATATATATATATATATATATATATATATATATATAATATAAAGTACATACATATATATATATATATATATATATTATATATATATATATATATGTATGTACTTTATATTATATATATATATATATATATATATATATATATATATATATATATATATATATATATATATATATATATATATATATATATATATATATATGTCGTACCTAGTAGCCAGAACGCACTTCTCTGCCTACTATGCAAGGCCCAATTTGCCTAATAAGCCAAGTTTTCATGAATTAATTGTTTTTTCGACTACCTAACCTACCTAACCTAACCTAACCAAACTTTTTCGGCTACCTAACCTAGGTAGGTAGGGTTGGTTAGGTTCGGTCATATATCAACGTTAATTTTAACTCAAATAAAAAAAAAATGACCTCATCTATAATGAAATGGGTAGCTTTATCATTTCATAAAAAAAAAAAATTAGCGAAAATAAATTAATTCAGGAAATCTTGGCTTATTAGGCAAATCGGGCCTTGCATAGTAGGCAGAGAAGTGCGTTCTGGCTACTAGGTACGACATTATATATATATATATATATATATATATATATATATATATATATATATATTATATATATATATATATATATATATATATATATATATATATATATATATAATATATATATATATATATAACTGAAAACTCACACCCCAGAAGTGACTCGAATCCATACTGCCAGGAGCAATGCAACTGGTGTGTACAGGACACCTTAATCCACTCAACCATCAGACCGGTCGTGATGGTCGAGTGGATTAAGGTGTCCTGTACATGCCAGTTGCGTTGCTCCTGGCAATATGGGTTCAAGTCACTTCTGGGGGTGTGAGTTTTCAGTTGCATATAGTCCTGGGGACCATTCAGGCTTGTTCGCATAAATATATATATATATATATATATATAATATATATATATATATATATATATATGTATACACACACACACACACACACTACTGTATGTAAGGCCCAAATTGCCTAACAGGTAGTGATTTCCATTACATTTGTATTTTCAAAAATTTCTTTCAAATTGGTTCTTTTCTAACAATAATAATATATTATATTAGGAACATGAATTACTGACTTAGATATATTAGGTTGTGATAGGTAAGGATAGGTTAGGTTTGATCACATTTCTGTTATTTGAACTCAAATAACATAAATTTACAATCATGTAAATTACGTTGGAACATTGGTACTCGCACCATTCTCAATTCTCACTTTTCAGTATTCGACACTGTATTAATGTTCAGTATTCCTCCATTTGCTCAACATTCAGATGTAAACACACATCCCTGATGCATCAGTTTCACCATAGCTGTCGTTGAGTGCACAATCCACTACACTTTTTGTCTATATAGATATGAACATGTTGCACTGAACAGGGTGAGAAAAGCTTGAGCTACCTCATCCTTCCGTGTGTATTTATACCTCAATAAACTTACTTTAATTTCAGTTTAAATTACACTTTTCTCTTGGATATTTTAGATATTTTTGCAATTCTTAGTGAAAATAAATCCCATGTCACCAAAGAAAGGTTGTGATAAGGGCCAAGGAAAAAAGAGAAATGGGTAGAACCACGAAAGAGATGAAGAAAGAACTCATATGCAAACATGAATATGGTGCCCATGTGTCAGTTCTTGTCACCGAGTTTGGTATGCCTAAATCTAGTTCTCTAGTGCTAAATAGGAGGAAGTGCAAAGTTTTCTTGAAAAGTATCACCCTGGCAAAGCTGTGACAAGCCGTGTTACAAACCTGTTGAATGACAATGCTATGTCTCACTTTAGAAACATTTTAAAGCACAGGCAAAAGCAACTATCCTTGGTCAAGTCTTTTTATAAGAAAAGCATCCAGTGAGTCTAAAGAGAAAAACAGAAGAAGGCAGAAAAGAGAAAGAATGCCAGTAGTACAGCTGCCAGAGGTTATAAAGATAGCGGATTCCCCTACCAAAAATAATATCTCTTCCTCTGCCTCACCACCTTCCACATATGCCATCAACTCTCCTAAGTGCAGGTAAAGTGTGTAGTGTGTTAGCATTTATTTCATTGAATTACTGTATCACCCTGCCTGTTTGACAAATAGAGCCTTGCTTACTAGGACAAATAGTGCAGTTCAAGCTATTAGGTACGACATACATACACACTATTTTAATTATACCGTGTATGTATGTATGTATGTATGTATGTATATATATGTATATATATGTATATATATATATATATATATATATATATATATATAATATATATATATATATATATATATATATATATATATATATTTATATATATATTTATATATATATATATATATATATATGTCGTACCTAGTAGCCAGAACGCACTTCTCAGCCTACTATGCAAGGCCAGATTTGCCTAATGAGCCAAGTTTTCATGAATTAATTGTTTTTCGACTACCTAACCTACCTAACCTAACCTAACCTAACATTTTCTGCTACCTAACCTAACCTAACCTATAAAGATAGGTTAGGTTAGGTTAGGTAGGGATGGGTTAGGTTCGGTCATATATCTACGTTAATTTTAACTCCAATAATAAAAAAATGACCTCATACATAATGAAATGGATAGATTTCTCATTTCATAAGAAAACAATTAGAGAAAATATATTAATTCAGGAAAACTTTGCTTATTAGGCAAATCGGGGCCTTGCATAGTAGCCGAGAAGTGCATTCTGGCTACTAGGTACGACATATATATATATATATTTATATATATTTATTTATATATATTAATGTATATTTATATATATATATAAATATATATATATATATATATATATATATATATATATATATATATATATATATATATATATATATATCTATATATATATATATGACAATGTCAGACCACGGAGGAAAAATGAAACAGGTCTGACATTGTCACATTCCGTGGTCTGACATTGTCACATTCTTAATCACGTGTTTATTTTCGTGATATACACACACACACACATATATATATATATATATATATATATATATATATATATATATATATATATATATATATATATATATATATATATATATATATATATATAATGGGGGGGTAAGGCCACTATATGGTCTTTGTCATGTCATTATAAGCACCTAAGGGGATCCTTTATACAGTGGTACCTCAGCTTACGAATTTAATCCGTTTCCAGAGATAACTTGTAACCCAAAAAATCGCAATCTGATACAAATTTTCCCATAAGAAATAATGTAAATTTAATTAATCCGTTCCACACTCCCAAAAATATTAACTTAAAAATACATGTCATACATAATACAACAAATATTTGGGTCCAGACTATGTGCAAGTTATATCTTACCTTTATTGATGACACTTATTGGCATATGTAAGATGGTGAGAAGGGGGGGGGGAAGGAGGAGAGGTGTTAGTGTTTGGAAGGGGAAGTCCCCTTCCATTATAACATCAGGCAGCGATAACTTCTCTGGGTTCTCTCTCTCCCACGTTTTGCAGGAATACCACTAGAACCTGGTTGTGGCTCACTGCTTGCTTGTCTTACTAGGAATTTGATTAAAGACATTTGTTTTTCCCTACATTTTAACACTTGTCTGTAGTGAGACATCACATTGTCATTAATAAGGTCAGTGCAACGGCCTGCTAAAGCTTTATCTGGGCGAATCTTTTCAGTAAAACTTTGCACTTCTTCCCATACTGCACACATTTTCTTAATTGATGAGGAAGGGGCATCCTCTTCTGCCTCCTCCTCCTCCTCTCTTGAAGATGTGTTGTACTACTAGCTTGTTCAACTACACATGTACCATTTTCATGTTTGTGAATGATTTCTTGTTTTTTCCTCTATCGTCATCCTCAAATTTGTTTTACTCGGTACAAAAGTTGCAAGTAGCACGGGTTTATGGTGAGCCCGTAGTGGACTCTTGATAATTAACGTATATAGAATAACCTTTGATAACTGAAGAGGAACTCTTCCTTGCAAACGGGAGAGACAATGACTGCTCTGGTTAGAAGACGAACAGGCCGAGCCGCGGGACACCATACCACATCTAAGTAAAAGAGAATGATGAAACACAGGTCGCAGATTATAGTATGATAACAAAACTAGTGTCACAGACTATAGTATGATAACAAAACAAGTGTCACAGACTGTAGTATGATAACAAAACAAGTGTCACAGACTATAGTATGATAACAAAACAAGTGTCACAGACTGTAGTATGATAACAAAACAAGTGTCACAGACTATAGTATGATAACAAAACAAGTGTCACAGACTGTAGTATGATAAACAAAACAAGTGTCACAGGACTATAGTATGATAACAAACAAGTGTCACAGACTTAAGTATGATAACAAAACAAGTGTCACAGACTGTAGTATGATAACAAAACAAGTGTCACAGACTGTAGTATGATAACAAAACAAGTGTCACAGACTATAGTATGATAACAAAACAAGTGTCACAGACTATAGTATGATAACAAAACAAGTGTCACAGACTTAAGTATGATAACAAAACAAGTGTCACAGACTTAAGTATGATAACAAAACAAGTGTCACAGACTATAGTATGATAACTAAACAAGTGTCACAGACTGTAGTATGATAACAAAACAAGTGTCATAGACTATAGTATGATAACAAAACAAGTGTCACAAACTATAGTATGATAACAAAACAGGTGTCACAAACTATAGTATGATGACAAAACAGGTGTCACAGACAGTGGTGTAAGAAGAACTGCAGACAATAATGGGGTGACGAACCAAGGGGGCCCTCCCCTACATTGAGGAGGGAGATGTTGAAACCAGATTAATAACACAACAGGACTGATACTGGTACATCGACTTGAGAATGGTCCAGGACGGACAGAAACGTCGTCGTCCCTACACCTTCTAGTGTGTGGTCTGGTCACCATATTTCAGCCACGTTATTGTGACTCATCATCTGCACGCTCTGGTACAAAGTTGATGATGAGACGGCCCAGGAACCAATGGGTTGCTCTCCCCCCTTGCGTCTGGCGGGGATCCGGCAGCGTGGCCTTACAGGACGTTGATCTGGTGTATAAACTGCTGAGAATTACCCAACTTACGACGAAGTGTCGCGGGATGTTCCTTAAAGATGTCCTGTGGCACTGTTGCAGGTGGCTGGCTCTAAGCAGGGCCATATGCCGTCTATCTTTCTGTTGCATCCATTGTAACCTCCGCCAGGATGTTGCAAGTGTGTGTGGATTTAAAAACCCGTTCTCGCAAATTTAATAAGTCAATATTGAGTTATTAAATATGTGCATAGGTGACATACTTAACATAATAGATACCCTTAAAAGATTCATACAAAACACCGACCTTACCTAACCTTGTTAGTATCTTAAGATAAGCATCTTATTGCTTCGTAATTACAATTATTACCTAACCTATAGGTTAGGTAATAATTGTAATTACGAAGCAATAAGATGCTTATCTTAAGATAAGCATCTTAAGTATAGGTATAGGTTAAGTAATAATTGTAATTACGAAGCTATAAGATGCTTATCTTAAGATACTAACAAGGTTAGGTAAGGTCGGTGTTTTCTATGAAGCTTTTTAAGGGTATCTATTATGTTTAGTATATCACCTATGCACGTAGTTAATAAGTCAATATTGACTTTACGAATTTGCGAGAACGGGTTGGGGATTTAAAACCCGTTGTGGAGATTAATCAAAATTGGTTTGGGAAACTGGACCAAGAAAAAACACTCAATTACGAATTTACTTAAGAAGCTGTTCATCTATTCTCAGTCTTTGACGACTTTAATTTATTTATTTATTTATTTATTTATTTATTTATTTATTTATATATATACTAGAGGGACATTGGGTTTGTGAGAGTACATAGCATGATGTGTTTACATTCTGTAAAGCCACTGGTACGCACAGCGTTTCGGGCAGGTCCTTAATCTAACAGATAATATTAAGTAGGTAAATTCTAGCAACATTTATAAAATGTTAATAGGTACATTGTAAACAAATTTGATAAAGATTAGTAGATATATTAAAGCACATTGATAGCTCTGATTGATAGTACTGATAGCTTGATTGATAACTTGAAAAGATTAGTACATAAACATTAAAGCATATACATAGCAATCTATCAATCTATTTCGTCATTAATCTGTTGAAATTATATTTATTAAATAGGTTAGAGCTCCGAAGCACTAGGACGCTATTTATATCCATAATAACATTTGATAGGCAAGTCTCGATGCTCATAGATTCATTAATAAATGTAAACAAAGCCACGAAAGATTGAGACAATGTATAGGTTTGTAAGCAGATGAGTGAATGCCTGTTGAATCTAAGCCCAGGTCTTATAACGAATTCGTGGAGGATTTGCAAATCCACGATTTGCGTGGATTTGCGGCTTGCCTGGCTCTAGCTAATTACATTTTCCTAGTGTCATTCCGAACATTCGAATTAACAGAATAGTGACCTTGTGGTCTCTGTCGAAGATGGAATACTGTAGTAAACCGATAGCTATTTTATCGAGCATTCTTTCGACCACTCTGGACGGTAGAGGGACGGTCTCGCTTCATGCAGGCCGGCGTTCAATTCCCGACCGTCCAAGTGGTTGGGCACCATTCCTTTCCCCCCCCCCCATCCGGTCCTAAATCCTTATCCTGATCCCTTCCAAACGCTATATATATAGTCGTAAATGCTTGGCGCTTTCCCTATGATGATTCCCTCCCTCCCTCTTTCGACCAAGAACTACAAACATGGTCCAGACCTTGTCAGAAGCGCTGTCCTCAAGGGGACGCCGATGTTTCGGTCCGTCCTGGACCATTCTCAAGTCGACTTGAGAATGGTCCAGAAACGGACCGAAACGTCATCGTCCCTTCACCTGCTAGTGTTAAGAACCTATGCGGAATGATAGTGACTTAGATACACAAACAATAACGAGAAATGATAATAAATAATCTGATTTAGAGAGAACTAATATTCAGTAAACTTAACAATATTTGGAGAGAGAATACAAAGGTCAAACTTTGCCTGCAACATCAAGCTTGTAAAATATTTGTTTCACTTGACGATGGCCGTGACCTTAAACAAGTCTGGTGACCTCCCGACACTCGCTGTGAACGAGGAGGGGAATGAATGCGTGACAAGGAATATATAAGTCTTGTTTTCTGTGTAAGTGGGCGGGATACAATTGACTTAAGAAGCGGATGTGCATTCAGCCTGGCTCATATGGATACATCCAGTGCTTACCTAACAGTGAACACTTGTAAATATACTATGAAGGAAAATAGTTTAGTGTTTTAAGCAATTTAATATAAATTAGGAAATTACCTAACAGTGAAAAAAAAATATCTGTGACATTCGACTTGAGAATGGTCCAGGACGGACCGAAACGTCGTCGTCCCTTCACTTTCTAGTGTGTGGTTTGGTCAATATATTTCAGCCACGTTATTGTGACTCCTCGCCTGAATATCTGTGACTACAGAATAGTGAGGCTCTTCATGCCTTGTCTACTATCCTAGTACCACTTGACTTGTCTTTGCTTAATTATATTTGTTACTGTTTTTGTATCTGGCCTTGAAGTTGTGGATGATGTCTTCCAAGATTCATTCTTTCAGAGGCTATCTATATCGACCTTGTCTATTCCCCTCAGTACCTTGTATGTACTGATCATGTGCCCTCTGCTCCTCCTCTCCTCTAGGGCTGTGAGACTGAGTTCCTTGAACCTGTCATCATACCCCAAGTCTTCATAATTTATTTTGCTCGATAAGATGATCTAGCGAATGGAAATGAGACGGCCAGGTAGGGGATGAGAAGCTCAGGGCAACAGAGATGTGGCAAGAAGTCAGACGAGATAAAAAATAAAAAAAACAGGAGCATACACAGGTCAGGTCATCAGATAACAAGTGCGCAACGGTAGTTGACACTTGTTTCTTGAGTTCTGGATGACGTCAAGCGATCCTATTGTATAAAAAATCTTGTTTTGTTTTTCTATCTCTAGGAAATACTCAGATTGACAGGCTAGATCAGGTCATGTAAAACTTGGTAGCCGCAGTCGCTGCTATGAACTCCAAGCGCATGCGCAGAACGCCAACTTAAACAGTTAATGTTCTTAACTGAACGTCATGATAACATGAGAACATTAGAGGTAAGGAAAGCTGCAGTCAGTTTTCTGCCCCATACGATTAATAGTTAGGTAAACATATGCTAGATACAAAGTCTAGTTTGCAGGTTAAAACTCTAGGAATGACAAAAACTCTTGAATCTCCTGAAACAAAGTCTCTCAAAAGTTTCTCTGAACTTTTAATAGACATACGATCGTGAAGATAATCGAAAAATAGTTTGAAAAATTCATTCCAGTGCAATCCCAGCAATAGAACCTAATCTAACTTAAACGTACCTTAACCTAACCTATCCTAACATAATCTCTCCTACCAACCGAACTTAACCTAACCTAACGTAACCTAACCGAACTTAATATAACCTAACATAATCTAACCTAACATAATCTAACCTAAGTTAACCTAACCTAGCTTTTTAAACCAAATGTCAAATTACGAAACTTGGTAAAGCGTTAACAATGTTGCACGCGACAGAACATTCTGTCTGTCTTATGGATGGCCACTCCTTTGCCTTGCATGGATAGACATTCGTTTGTGGCTCATGGCTAGGTATTCCTTTGTTCCTCGTGGCTAGGCATTCCTTTGTGTCGCTTTCTTAGGAATTAATTCTTGGCTCGCAGCTGGCGTTGCCTTGTATCTCGAGTGTTATATCTATTGACTTCAGCCCGTGAACTTGATTTCATGCATTGCTCCGTTAGTATCTTGGCCTCTGCTAACAATGACTTCAATTAGTTCCTCGTAATTGGATCTACTAATGTACACTGCTTCGCTGTTTTTATCCCAGTTCAGTAAATTTGCATTTCTCAACGATACCCTCTTTTCGATAGACTCTACATTCACTATCTTGTAGCCTTGATCCTATGAATAGCAGTGAGTCCAGGAGAGACCGGAGTGAGAAATACGAGAGGCATTCGTTCACTTTTACTTCTCTCGATTTATAATAAACTTTTTTCTCTCGTTTTTACTGTCTTTCAATAAAGCATTGATTCTGTTCATAGTTTTCTCTGATGCCATACTCATTGTCCAGCATATATATATATATACAGCCCCAAATCTGGAACTGTGTCAAAGGCCCCATTGAGGCCCAAATATTCGACGATATTCGCTCTCGTTGGTACTGAGAGTATCAGATCTAATTAGTTAATTAACTACTGTATGCCCCATCCGGCTGCCCTATGGTACCCACTCTCCCCTCTCTTCCTTTACTCCTTCTATACCACTCCCCTTCTCTCTCTCTCATCCTTCTTTTATCCCCGCCTCTCTTCCCTCTCCTCTCTACTTTCTTCTCTCTCACATAGGTTGCAAAGCCAGTTCAAACCATGTTTCAGTGAGTGCTGTTTTACTGAAGTTTTCAGATGAACATTAGTGTTCTGAGGTCATCATTCTTGTTCATCACTCCTCTGAAGTCAGTAGAGTATACCTGTAAATACTTTTTTTCTGTTGCATTATTATTTTGCTTGTATATAACGTATTTGTTACTATATTTACAGGAACTTAATAATATGCTATCTTATCCTCCTATTTTGTTTTTAGTTTTCTTTGTTTTCCAGTTATGTGCATACATATATAATTTTACATCATCCATAGTTTTTTACTAAGTTTACAGGAACTAAATTATTTTTTCCTTTTTTAGTTTTTATTGTTTCCAGTCATTTACATCCATAACACTATCCACAAACTGTTTAAAATTTTACACACTATTTCTTCTAACGAGACTACAAAAGCTACTGAACACCCTCCCTCTTTCCCATCCGTGAGGGCTTAAACCCCATACCTTGCGTATATGCTTTTAGTTATCCCTTTCCAGTTAGCCCATGAGAGCCATTGCATTGCTGATGCAACAGGTTTCAACCCCTCTTGGTTTGCACCATTCCCTGTCTACAGCCATTCAACTCTACTCCACCTTGTTAGGACCCCTAACAAGTCTGGTACCCATCGTTCGTTCCTAATCATATAAAATCTATCTTAAAAATTTCTCCCTCACTTCTACCTCGGCAAATGTGGTTGCCATCTATTGAGAGGCGGACAATGATCTTGATCCATTCAAAGACAATACATTGCTCATTCAATATATTTTAAATCATCCACCCATGTCGCGGAAAGTATACCCCTAACTCTATTTCTTGCGCTCCAGGAGCCAAATGACAAATCGATATATATATATATATATATATATATATATATATATATATATATATATATATATATATATATATATATATTATATATACATATATATATATTATATATATATATATATATATATTATATATATATATATCATCTGGACTTCTGAAATACCTCTCATAATTATTCTGGTCTGGCGACTATTGATTCTCTTCAAACCTGCTTTATTACACGACGGCAACTCTGGAAATGCACACAGTAAGTCTTTAATATCATGTTGTTTGTAAACAAAGCCCGTTGACACGTTTCAAGGGATTCAGCTTATTTTTATCTTAATTTTATGTTATAGGCCATAATCTTGACAAAGGGTTAGAATGAAAGAGAGAAAAGGGAGTGCGAGGGAAAGTAGGAGATAAAGAGATGAGAGAGAGCGAGAGAGAGAGAGAGCAAGAGAGGCGTATCAGGAAGAGAGGTCAGTCAATACTGTCTGGGATGAGAGTGATGTCCGGAAGCTCGCAGGCCAGAATTATTGAAATTAAAGAGACAATGCTCGTCCTGTTCGGATGTATCACATTCGCCAGCCTCGTGTCACGCAACCATCGACAAACAAGGGTAATAATTCTACAGTCGACCAAGCACACTAAACTGAGTCAAATAATTCATCTAATCGACTCATCTGGGAAATCTCCAGGTAACTAAAAAACCGGAAATGCAAGGTAACATTCTCATCAAAATACCAGATAACAAGAAAGACACAAAACAGAGGAAGAGGAAGAAGAGTAGAAGCACTGCTGGTCAAGATAGACAGTAGGTTTTAAGAGATAAGTTATGAGGAGGAAGCTGATAATGCATACAACGTTACAGCAACTATTTCATGATTCAGGGAATCATAAAATACCCAAACAAGAATGCGAGAATGCAAACGGTGTTTGCATATAAACCATATGAAGCTTGACTGAATTATCACTTAGACTGAATCCGAAGCCATTACTAATGGGAGATTTCAATCATGGGCACATTGACTGGGAATCAATGTATCTAAGAGGGGGGAAGAAGAAACATGGAGAGCAAAACTGGAAGAAGTAGCCGGAAGAAAGTTCCCATCACAACATGTTATGGAGGAAACAAGGAGAAGAAGGGCAAGATCAGCCAGCAAGATCAGCCAGCAAGATCAGCCAGCAAGATCAGCCAGCAAGATCAGCCAGCAAGATCAGCCAGCAAGATCAGCCAGCAAGATCAGCCAGCAAGACTGGACCTAGTCTTCACACAAAGCGAAATGAAGATTGGGAACATTAAGGAATAAATGTTATTGAAATAAATGATCCTTGTGCATTAGTATTTCACTATGTAGTTACTATAGAGGCTGTGGCAAGAGGATCAGAAGATGAGAATGGAAATCTAGCTATCCATGAAGGCGAGTACCAGTAGATCAGAGAATATTCCTCCCCTGCAAGCACAACTAGGTGAATACACAGGGGGAAGGCCTCCCGGCTGAGTGGACACCGTTCTGGGATCGTAGTCTTAAAGTCCCGGGTTCGATCCCCGGAAGAGGCAGAAACCAATGGGAAAATTTATTCTAGCAGTAAATAGGTACCTGGAAGTTAGACAGGTGCTCCTAGCGGTTCCAGGGGATGTGTGTGAGTGTTTGTGTGTGTGTGTGTGTGTGTGTGTGTGTGTGTGTGTGTGTGTGTGTGTGTCAGTGTAACAGTAGTAATACATACCAGACAAAATAAAGGAAAAATAAATCTGTTCTTGGACGCAGGGTCCAAGAGCTAATTGCTCGATTCTGCAGACACAAATATTAAATACAAACGGTAAACACACAAATTCAAGTTGATGAAATGGAAACCTGAAATCGCTATGCAATTGAATCGACGTTGAATATCACACTAACTGAAGTCTTAAGTTCAAACTTCCTGATACAAAATGTTGAAGAAGCTATTAGGACCATAGGAGTTGATGCTCCTTCAAGGTGAGATCTCATCTTCACCCAGAATGAGGCAGGTATCGATAGAACTGAATACCAAATACCAATAGGAGCCAGTTGCCACTGCTTGTCAACATTAATTCTCTCAGTGAAGTTGAAGGTCAAGAGAGAATTAAAAATGACTAGATGCTGCCTTATCAAAATGGGGACTATGAAGAAGGGAGTACTCATAACGAATCCAATATAAATCCTAAATGATGAACAAATCAATGCATGGTATTATGAAATATATTAGTCATTTGTTTTGAGGTAGACTTTTACTCATTTCCCAACTATAGGATAGGATGAAAAAATCAACAAAGCAGCTCATAGTTCAACATGCAATCCAAGGAAAATATAATTTTGAACAGTGAATCATGGCAAAAAGTACTTAAAAAAAACTAAGTGAAAGAATAGAAAGTCAGAACCAGAAAAAATGGGCACATATTATAAAAAGAGTAGCAGAGGAACAGTATAATATAGCTAGCCATTTCTACAAAGGTTTCCGATCTTGCATCAAAGTGCTCCTGTCCCACCAAGATGCATGTAAGGCTAAGCCTCCCAATAGAGCATCAAATGGAGTGGCTTGACAAGAAAAGTGCAAAAAGTCAACCTCAAATATAAGAGATACAAGTGAATAGTTCAATGAAAAATGTATATAAAGTCTATAGTTTTAATCAAAAGCTACCTGGCATAGGTAGCCATGGTAGAAATGTAGAGTAGTAGTAGTAGTAGTAGAGTCATAGTAGAAATGGCTCCTATTGAGACTGAACCAAGAAATAAAGGAGTGACACAGGGACACAGGAAGATGCGAACTGTTGCAACTTCATGAGCTTAACCATACGAAGGTTGAAGAACATTACATCTTACCATAGATCCTCTACACTGCTGAGGAAATCCTGTGCAAACCAACAGCAAAGGACTGCAAGAGGTGAATCAACAGTCATAACGTCAATTCAACGTTGACTGAGTGTAGATAATGACGATTCGACGTTAATTAAACATTATTCGAGTTTGTTTGTTTTTTGCCCACAGAGAGAGAGGAGACGATGGAAAGTGGGTGGGAGAGAGAGAAGGAGAATTGGAGGAAGGAAGGGAGGAAAAATGAGGAAGGAAGGAAAATTGGACTGATGGAAATAGAATGAGAAAGAGGTCGAGAATGGAGAGAAGGGAAATGACAGGGAGAATGGTAGGGGTGGAGAGAGAGTGGGAAGGTGAGAGAATGGAAGGTCTAATAGGAGAGAGAGAGAATGGAGAGGGGGGGGGGGGATGGCAGATGGGAGCTAGTGAGAAAGGAGGGATAGAGACAGAACAGACATGACGGAGGAAGGGAGGGCAGGCAGGAGAAGGGGACTGAGGGAGAATATAAGAATTGTTGTAATTGAAACACTGAGCAAGGACATAGGTAAGGTAAGGTAAATAAATTGGGGAAAGTGCTAAGCCTGGACGACTGTACCACTTGAAAGGGATACGAGGACAGGCTAGGAGCTGGGATAGGACATCCTTCACCGTAGCAACAGTAGAAATAAAGAAAGAAAATGGATGGGAACTCCTTGGGAAAAAATAAATACAAACAATGCAGAAAATAATTATATAGTACTGCCTAGCTTCATGCATACAAGTAAAGCCACAGAGAGGGTAACCCCCCCCCCCCCCCTTTCTGTCTATAAAATACTCTGTCAGTGTGCCTAAATATGTTGCAAGTTAGACTCTGGGGACTTGCCTCTTGCAACTTTGCAGGGCAATTCGTGATTTTTTTGCCCTCAAAGGGTGGTGAAGGTCAGCCACCGTCCCCCCCCCCCCCCCCTCCTGATGGGGAAACTGCCTCTGAACACTTCTCAAAGTTGTGGCTGTGAAATGTGCAACCAAGAGAACGTAGAGTTTAGAGACTTCTAATACATACCCCACCATTCAAGTATCATACACACCTGTCACCAAGAAAGATAATGAGAATCTTGCTCTACTCAAAGCTGTCACTCTTGAAACAATTGCCTCCTCCATCGAGAGTCTAAGATCTCACGAGCACTGTGTCTACACCGACGGCTCAGTCCAGTCTTCTACTGGACGGACTGCAGCGGCATGTAGGTTCTATAGAAATAATATTTGCACAAAGTCTGTCAGTGTCAGGCTAAACAACTGGCTGACCTCCACACAAGCAGAACTAGCAGCATTACATTTAGCAACCAGCACATTAAAAAATATTGGAGGAGGAATAATATTCTGCGATTCAAAGTCTGCTCTTCAAGCAATCGAAAACTTCTCTTGGAAGATCGACAGCAAGAACCTCATACTCCCAATTATAAATGACCTAATTGATGCACAGAGTAAAGGGTCTCGAATTTCCTTTGTATGGATACCTTCACACATAAATATAACCCATCATAATGAGACAGACATTGCAGCCAAATTAGCGTGTAACAAGTTTGAAGTTGAATTAGATCTAGGTATCCCTATCTCTGCTGTCAAAACTGTATTGGTCCAAACATTCAGATCTGATAGGAAAGAACTTACTGACTCCCAACGACCTGAAAGTACTAGTATAAAAAGCTATGATTTGTTCAGATCTGAAACCTACATCTATGGACAGCACAAAACGTCCACTAGACTGTGCGACACAGTGGTTGCAAGGATCAGGTTGGGTTACCGTTACCTGTGGCAGGTGGCTGCAGGTGACGGGTCTCCCAATCCTGAGCACTCCAGTTGCAAACTCTGTGAGCAGGAACTACGGCATGATCTCCCGCACTACATCACTGAATGCCCAATTATTAGACCTTTCAGACCAGTTGGCATGAGGTACCTGGAGCTTTGCAATTACTTTATTCACTCTCGTATTCTTGAAGATATCCTCACAGTATACCCAAAATTTGCCAGTGCAGGCTATTAAACACATGACTCTGTATGACTAACCATCCTGCGAGATGGGGACTTGTATTACCACTGCTACCTTATTCAATCTTGTGTTGTTGATATCCTCAAAATGCATCCGGAGTCTGCCAGTGCAGACCGCTAATCACATGCCTCTGTATGACTAACCATCCTGTGTGATGGGGATTTTATAGCATCACCTAGTTAGTTTTTTTGACACACTGTACTCCACTTCATATAGTCTAGGGTAGCTGCACTAATGCAGATGTACCTAATATGTTAATAAAAAAAAAAAAAAATACAGCTTCAATATTGAAATTGCCTGTAGTGAAATAGGGCCTGATGATAACTATGGCATAACCCCCTTTGAAATTAAAAATGCACTCAAGAAAGGTAAGGCTACCTCTCCTGGAGAGGATGGCATCACATACAACACCATGAGAGTACTTGCTGAGCTGCCAAATAGCCCTTTGCTATAATTGTTTAATCAAAGTCTAAGGCAGGGTGTTTTACCTGACCGCTGGACACAGGGACTCATAATACCCATACCCAAGCCTAATTCACAAAAATTTAGACCCATTTCTCTAACGTCGTGCATGTGCAAAGTTCTTGAGAGAATTATTCTCGACAGACTAATGTTTCAAATCAAGCCCCACCTTGCCCCTAACCTGTATGGTTTCCTTCCTGGAAGAAGCACACAAACTTGCTTTGCTGAGTATTTTATCAGAGAGGGACCAAACTCTCAGGCGGCATTTATTGATCTCCAAACTGCTTTTGATACAGCAAACAAAGAAATAATCCTAGAACAGCTAGCCTCTTTTGGAGTTAAGGGAAGACTGTTGACATGGCTCAGGGGGTACCTGAGTAACAGAACCGCCTCAATCCTTTTCAAGGGGGTCAAAAGTAAACTCTGTGCACCCTTTGAGTTGGGTACACCCCAGGGTGGAGTGCTAAGTCCCACACTGTTCAATGTTCTGATGCATAAATTAACAATTGATATTCCCACACTACCTGACGAAGCCGTCATTTGTTATGCCGATGATATATACATTGTTGGAAATTCCCAAACTAGACTGCAAGCTCTACTTGATTCATTCGCTGCTAAAAGCATTGAGTGTGGTCTTGTTATCTCTATAACTAAATCCAGAGTTCTCCATCCCAAAGAGAAAACTCATGTCCCTATAGCTTTCAAGGTCAACAGCCAGAACATTGAAACGTGTGGGCAGCACAAATACCTTGGAGTTGGTATTAACAGTGACATTGTAAATGATCTACACCGAAGGTTAAAAGAAAGACTAAAACCATTGAGAACACTTACTGGTAAGAATATTGGTATCAATATTAAATATGCTAGACTATTCTATATGATGTTTGTTAGATCTCTCGTTGATTATAATGCTCTGCACTTAATTAATTTCCCCTCCTCTGTGTTGGACAAACTTGAAGTAATACAGAACGAGGCCATGAGGATAATTCTTGGTGCCCCAAGATGCACAAGAATCATCAACATGAGGGAAGAACTGAAGTTTCCAACCATACTAGAGAGAATAATGCAAGTTAACACTACCTTCTGTCTTAAAGTCATGAGAGATCCTACATCTCCTGCATTGCTCAGAGACAAATTATTTAGTGCTGTTAACACCCTTTTGACTGGTGCCGACATACCAACTCACTCCTTTTATGATAATTGGCTGAGAAACAATGCTTACAATCTCATTAAACTTAACATTCCTTTTAAGTGCAATCTACCAGTCTCTGATATTCCTCTTTATCTGTACCCCACCATTCAAGTATCATACACACCTGTCACCAAGAAAGATAATGAGAATCTTGCTCTACTCAAAGCTGTCACTCTTGAAACAATTGCCTCCTCCATCGAGAGTCTAAGATCTCACGAGCACTGTGTCTACACCGACGGCTCAGTCCAGTCTTCTACTGGACGGACTGCAGCGGCATGTAGGTTTTATAGAAATAATATCTGCACAAAGTCTGTCAGTGTCAGGTTAAACAACTGGCTGACCTCCACACAAGCAGAACTAGCAGCATTACATTTAGCAACCAGCACATTAAAAAATATTGGAGGAGGAATAATATTCTGCGATTCAAAGTCTGCTCTTCAAGCAATCGAAAACTTCTCTTGGAAGATCGACAGCAAGAACCTAATACTCCCAATTATAAATGACCTAATTGATGCACAGAGTAAAGGGTCTCGAATCTCCTTTGTATGGATACCTTCACACATAAATATAACCCATCATAATGAGACAGACATTGCAGCCAAATTAGCGTGTAACAAGTTTGAAGTTGAATTAGATCTAGGTATCCCCATCTCTGCTGTCAAAACTGTATTGGTCCAAACATTCAGATCTGATAGGAAAGAACTTACTGACTCCCAACGACCTGAAAGTACTAGTATAAAAAGCTATGATTTGTTCAGATCTGAAACCTACATCTATGGACAGCACAAACGTCCACTAGACTGTGCGACACAGTGGTTGCAAGGATCAGGTTGGGTTACCGTTACCTGTGGCAGGTGGCTGCAGGTGACGGGTCTCCCAATCCTGAGCACTCCAGTTGCAAACTCTGTGAGCAGGAACTACGGCATGATCTCCCGCACTACATCACTGAATGCCCAGTTATTAGACCTTTCAGACCAGTTGGCATGAGGTACCTGGAGCTTTGCAATTACTTTATTCACTCTCGTATTCTTGAAGATATCCTCACAGTATACCCAAAATTTGCCAGTGCAGGCTATTAAACACATGGCCCTGTATGACTAACCATCCTGCGAGATGGGGACTTGTATTACCACTGCTACCTTATTCAATCTTGTGTTGTTGATATCCTCAAAATGCATCCGGAGTCTGCCAGTGCAGACCGCCTATCACATGTCTCTGTATGACTAACCATCCTGTGTGACGGGGATTTTATAGCATCACCTAGTTAGCTTTTTTTGACACACTGTACTCCACTTCATATAGTCTAGGGTAGCTGCACTAATGCAGATGTACCTCATAACTTAATAAAAAAAAAAAAAAAAAAAAAGTACAGTATTAGAAGCTTTTTATACTGGTATTCAGATATTGATGTGTAAAACGAATGTTCAGATGACAGATTTGCGTTCTGGGTACAAACTGCTACTTACAGTGATATAGAGTATTAAAACTGGGTACAGTGATAAGGGGAGGCTGACAGCTGAGTGGATAGCGCTTCGGATTCAAAGTCCTGAGGTTGCGGGATCGATCCCTGGTGGAGACGGAAACAAATGGGTAGAGTTTCTTTCACTCTGATGCACCTGTTCACCCCTTGCAGTAAATAGGTACCTGGGAGTTAGATAGCTGCTACGGGTTGCTTCCTAGGGATGTGTAACTAAAACGAGGCCAGGTCGAGGACCGGGCCGCGGGGATGTTAAGCCTCGAAATCATCTCAAGACCACCTCAAGATGGGAAATTATGAGGAGGCGAATATGTGTGGATGGAGACAGGAAGGGCGTGTGTAAGTGGAGATGGGAATATGTAGATGTTTTAAATGATAAAAAGGTTTCGTGAAAATGGTTACAGTAATGAGGCGAAATCAGGGAGGGGTGTGATGGGGGGGGGGTGGTGATGGGGAGAGTGTGTAGGGGTGAGGAGACCTGGAAGGTTGAGAAGAGGCCCAGGAACCGGGTCGACCCGCGCACCACCGGGTACCCTATAGAGTGCATATATATATATATATATATATATATATATATATATATATATATATATATATATATATATATATATATGCGAACAAGCCTGAATGGTCCCCAGGACTATATGCGAATGAAAACTCACACCCCAGAAGTGACTCGAACCCATACTCCCAGAAGCAACGCAACTGGTAACTACAGGGCGCCTTAATCCGCTTGACCAATCTTGCTATGCCCAAGATTACCATCCGAGTTGCCGTCGGGGAAGTGGCTCAAATAGCCTCGGCTATCACTTCCTTTTGACGGCCGTGATGGTCAAGCGGATTAAGGCGCCCTGTAGTTACCAGTTGCGTTGCTTCTGGGAGTATGGGTTCGAGTCACTTCTGGGGTGTGAGTTTTCATTTTCATATATATATATATATTATATATATATATATATATAATATATATATATATATATATATATATAATATATATTATATATATATAATATATATATATATGAATGAAAACTCACACCCCAGAAGTGACTCGAACCCATACTCCCAGAAGCAACGCAACTGGTAACTACAGGGCGCCTTAATCCGCTTGACCATCACGGCCGTCAAAAGGAAGCAACGCATCCGCGTGACCATCCGCGTGATGGTCAAGCGGATTAAGGCGCCCTGTAGTTACCAGTTGCGTTGCTTCTGGGAGTATGGGTTCGAGTCACTTCTGGGGTGTGAGTTTTCATTCGCATATAGTCCTGGGGACCATTCAGGCTTGTTCGCATATATATATATATATATATATTGGTGTATACTGGCAGCAGGTTTTCTTTCAAACATGTTTCATTGAATATGACCGCATATTCTGTATTTATTATTTTCTGGTTTAGGGCTTCTATCCCTCTAACTATTTTCTTAGCATCAGGGCTTAATTGGAATAGGAGTTCTCCAAAACTCATTTTCGTACTTTTAAGGTGAAGAAAAGAAGTGATTTACTATAGAGTGTATTACACTTATTTGTATAATTTGCACGACGTTTCTGTGGGAACCGACCTGTGAGATTTATATTTATTTAATTTATATGAATTTATATTTACGTTAATTTATATACTTCGATAGCAATTTGTATAATGATAAGTGGACTGTATTTCTGCAATAATCTCATAATCTCACAAATCGATCCTCTACACATTAGGGGGGTTTATATTTATATGTATGCAGCCAATCAAACTACAGTAACTACATACATTGAAGAGGTTCCTTATCTTATAGTACAGCAGGTTAGTCCACCAGGTATAACTAGGGTGTAGACACCAAATTATCCTCTTTGAGGTAGCTTCCATATCACCCAGTAACTGGTGCACAAATCTTGCATCCTCGTCTTGACCTGTCAAAAGTGCGCTAGCTGTGAAGCCAGATACCTATATATGACAAGTATATCAGAGAAAACAGTACATGGAACATGAAGACCTGGCTTAATTACCTTTAGTATGAGGCGATTTCGCGTTCTAACCGGGTCACCCTATATAATGACATTAATGGCCACTAATGATAAATAATGGGTTTCGGAAAGAACACTTAACTTGATTTGTTGACAGCGTGTTGACAGATGGTACACCTTTGGTATCCATAACACTACGTCCAAGTAAAATTAACAGGAGCCGAATTTGCTCCCGTGTGAGCCTCTGGTCTCGTATAACAACAATGGCTGTTTAACACTCCATTCTATTGACGCCTGGCCTACTTTGTCCAGATTTCAGAAAGTGATAGAAGGGTCACATTTACTCTACTTTAATATTGATAATTAAGTTAATTTATATAAGATGTTTTTATGATGGTAAAGTCCAAAGACTAATGTATTTAAGAATAATTCCCACCATAATATGTGGTGGTTTATAATAGTATGTGGTGATGATATCCCGTTTTCTATAGACGGTAATTCCACTACAAGTTACGTTTTCTATGGGTAACTTGTTGGTAATACAGCTATTATCTGTATGATTATTAAATGGTGTCGGATTTTCCGACATAATTCCCCAGGGGCTGCTCACGGGTCGAAGTCCTAATTAGAACAGACGAACACCGATACTCCTCCATCGAATTATTACATTAATTTGATGTTAGTAGTTAGTAATCACACATTTGTGCGTCTGTTCGTACAGGACGGATGTCCCGTACTAGAGTTGCAGGGGTTAGAAGTCTAATGCGATTTCATTTCCCTGTCAACTCTTGAAAGGCTAATATTCAAGCCTTATTACATATTATTTAACCCAGAAGACTGAATGTGATCAAGTACTACAGTCAAGTATGATTCAGGGACTGCAGTGAGATCAGTGACATTAGATATAACTTGAAGTTTCTTCAGGTAACTGGTCACTGATATATAAACACTGAGGCCCATGGAATACATCTTGATTAAATAATAAATGTATCAAATCAGTCATCAGATTTATTGGGGTTTAATTTAGTTAATTGATTCAGAAGATTGAATAGCTCATCATTAAAGTAAAGTATGGTTCTGAGACTGCAGTGGGTTCAGTGACATTGGTCGCAGTGACTTGTAGCTGTTTTAGGCTACTGTTCACTGATTTGCCACTGAAGCCTCATGAACTCATCTTCAGCTTTATATGATGATACTAACATCAACCTCTGTTGGTATAGTCAGCTGTAATCTCCTTAGTATAATGCTACTGGAGAAATATAATCAGCTGACAAATTTAGATTTCTACTGGTATTGTTTATCTGCAGGCATAGGTCTCCTCAGGCTTGATACTGGGCCTGAGAGTAATTTACCCCTGCAGAGTTTAACATGGTTATGCCCTGATATTTAGTAGGGCTACCGATGAATCGATGACAATAGTCTGTCCCTACAAGGAGACCGAAGTCGGTGAGGTGATCAGACTTAATATTATCTGCCAATTTTATTCCTCTATTTCTCAGGAATTTGGCTGTTGCTCTCAGACCTTGTACTTGTAGGTCTACTGGTATTTTGTCCACCACAATGGCTTGTACTCGACAGACGTACCTGCCTAAACGTACTGATGGTTGTACCACCTGGTAGACTTGAGGTCCTGCATCTGTTACAAACCCTGAGATGTTGAATGACATCTGGGCTACAGGCCTTAATTGTAATTCATCTGCCAGCTTTTTAGTGATATATGTTCTCTGGGATCCTTGGTCAAACAACCCACGGGTATGGACCTTGGCCCTCTTATTCAGGATGGTAATTTGGGCAGTAGGCAAAGTCGTATTACCTTTAGACTTTGCCGATTGGACACTCTTTGTTTGTTGCACCTGCAGTACTGTACTGTGGTGGGAATGCTATCTTCCACCTTGGGGTTTGGAGACGTTGTTTTGGTGTCTCTGCACAATGCTGCATGGTGCTGACCTTTGTTACACCTATTACAGGTGTGTAATTGGGTCTCACAGTCGTTGATGTTATGTTTCCTGAGGCACCTCGTGCAATGTTGCAAATCTTTGAGTCGCTCAACACGGGCGTCACTATCAGGATAATTAGAGCAGTGGTACATTGAATGTTTCTCATTGCAGAACAAACATGTTCCATAGCTTCCAGTACCCTTTGGTGTCACGTTCTTGGGTGACACAGTAACTATAGGCTTGGAGGGTCCCACTGCATATACGCCCACACTGCCACTGTTCCACTTTGGTGTTGAGTTATATTGTCTAGATTGATTTGGAGTACCTTTGGTACTCTGTGGTTTACTATTATTGTTTCTGAGGGTTTACTTGGTGGTTTTAATTTGTCATGTGTTCGTAATTGATGAACTACTGACTTTAAACCTTCAGATATTTCATTCATGGATAAGATGCTATTATTGTAATGAGCACTCATTTGTCTCAATATGTCCCTAGGTATTTTCTCCTGGACAATTATTTTCAAGACCCACTCAGCCCCGTTTGTATCTGCTGTCAGGCTGAGGGCATTGATCAATGATTCTACCTCCAGCTTGAAGACTTGGAGTGAATCAGCCTCCGGTGGGGGTAAATGCAACAGCTCATGAACTAAATGTGATGTTCTTACTTCTGGATCAGCATAATTATCCTTGAGGAGTTTTACTGCCAGATCATAGCCGTCATTAGTTAATCTCAGATGGGATACTACTGTTTTAGCCTCACCTGATAATTGGCCTTGCAAATAAGAGAATTTACTACTCTTTGGTAAAGATTGTTTTGAGTCTACAAGGTCAACGAATTTGTTCCAAAATTCGTCCCAATCTTCCTCATCTTTTCCTGAGAAAGTGGGTAAATTAATTGGAGGGAGTCGAGCTTCTGCTTGACTCGTATTAGATGCAACTGTTGTTGTTGTTGCCTTGTTCTGGGCAATTAATTTGACATAAGGCTGTAACGTGGCCTGAGTTGATCTTCATAATTCGCAAGATCAACCATAATGTCGTCTATTTCTGTTTCTGATAAATTAGTGTTGGCAAGTTCAGCCACATATGTTGCTATTTGGCATTTGATTTGCTCAAATTTACCTGCAGCTGCTTGATAATAGCTTTCCAGGTCAGCATAATCAACTGTTGATTGTTGTGACAAATCTTCACATTTCTTGATCTGTCTTGTTAAGTGGCCTTTAAGACCTGCAAGGGTTCTTTTCATTCTCCCTGCATTATCCATACTGGCTAGTTGGTGAAGCCTTGTGGGACTTGTACTTGGGCTGCTCATTATACTGAACAAACACTAATGGTAGCCTAGGGTAAATTCTGAACTCGCTAGGCAATAATCCTACCTCTACTAGAGGTTAGCACTTAAAATTAATACACATTATATATATACAATCATACACACTAATGATTTGAGTGATAAACCAGTGTCACTGGAAGTACCTTTAGGTTAGCTCTTCTATATCACCCTAGGATGGTAGAGACACTAATTAATCACTCAAAGGTGTAATGATCATAAGTAAATTATTATATATACACAACTCAACTCGAGTTGATAAAAAATTACCACCCAAAATAGGGTTGGACCATTCATTAATGGGTTGGACCATTCACTATGGTAATAATGGGACTAGGATGAACGATAATAGTTCAACTAGTCAATGGTTTTATCCTACCCTGTTGTGGGTTGGCAATTAGTAAATATTATACTGTGATCACTAGTGCAATATATATTAAATAATTCTCTATCTTGGAGAAATAATATACACAATTAATAATAGCCTCTTAATTAGCCTCTATGAAACTTCTAATATTATCAAGAAGTATTAAATATTATTAGTGACCTCGCGAAATAAAGTCCACAAAATTCGTAGATAATCTCTCGCGAAATGTAACACCACGAAATCCGTGAACAATATCGCGAAGACACAGTCACTAATTAGGCTGGCTTCTATATTAGCGCTGTCATTTCACGAAATAACACGCCACCAAATATCTGTGGGTGTGCATGAAACCGCTGACGAAGCTGAACTCGGCTGAGGGAGGCTCCTGAGCTCCCACGAGGCAACGCCGCTGTCTATGACTGGCTGGCTTTGTTTAAATAACACTGCACTAGTATATTTAATGAATCCACTGGTTAACTGGTTCATCCGGTACTAAGATGACCAAATGTGGGTTCAAAGGATCAAATAATCCGTCATCCGGTTCGAAGGACCAAATAATGTGGGAACCGACCTGTGAGATTTATATTTATTTAATTTATATGAATTTATATTTACGTTAATTTATATACTTCGATAGCAATTTGTATAATGATAAGTGGACTGTATTTCTGCAATAATCTCATAATCTCACAAATCGATCCTCTACACATTAGGGGGGTTTATATTTATATGTATGCAGCCAATCAAACTACAGTAACTACATACATTGAAGAGGTTCCTTATCTTATAGTACAGCAGGTTAGTCCACCAGGTATAACTAGGGTGTAGACACCAAATTATCCTCTTTGAGGTAGCTTCCATATCACCCAGTAACTGGTGCACAAATCTTGCATCCTCGTCTTGACCTGTCAAAAGTGCGCTAGCTGTGAAGCCAGATACCTATATATGACAAGTATATCAGAGAAAACAGTACATGGAACATGAAGACCTGGCTTAATTACCTTTAGTATGAGGCGATTTCGCGTTCTAACCGGGTCACCCTATATAATGACATTAATGGCCACTAATGATAAATAATGGGTTTCGGAAAGAACACTTAACTTGATTTGTTGACAGCGTGTTGACAGATGGTACACCTTTGGTATCCATAACACTACGTCCAAGTAAAATTAACAGGAGCCGAATTTGCTCCCGTGTGAGCCTCTGGTCTCGTATAACAACAATGGCTGTTTAACACTCCATTCTATTGACGCCTGGCCTACTTTGTCCAGATTTCAGAAAGTGATAGAAGGGTCACATTTACTCTACTTTAATATTGATAATTAAGTTAATTTATATAAGATGTTTTTATGATGGTAAAGTCCAAAGACTAATGTATTTAAGAATAATTCCCACCATAATATGTGGTGGTTTATAATAGTATGTGGTGATGATATCCCGTTTTCTATAGACGGTAATTCCACTACAAGTTACGTTTTCTATGGGTAACTTGTTGGTAATACAGCTATTATCTGTATGATTATTAAATGGTGTCGGATTTTCCGACAGTTTCGAACCTCCATGGTTCATTCTCAAGTGAACAATCTTACAATACTAGTTGATTTTATACCCGCATTAGGTCAGGTGATAATACAATGAAGGTGAAAAACATGGGGGGATACATAAGGGATAAACATAGGGGCTGCAGAAGGCTTATTGGCCCATACGAGGCATCTCCTATCCAAACACAAAGATTAATCCAGTGTAATTGGCCTGTTATGTTGGACATTGTCTTCTGTGTTGGCATCGATATGTTCTTGTCTTGTCCTTACTCTCATGGTGGGTAGAGTAAATAGTTCCGTGATTTGGGTGTTCATGGTAGGTCACACAAGGTGTTGGTGTCACACAAGGTGTCACACAAGGTGTATATAAGAATAGAGCGACCTACCATGAACACCCAAATCACGGAACTATTTACTCTACCCACCATGAGAGTAAGGACAAGACAAGAACATATCGATGCCAACACAGAAGACAATGTCCAACATAACAGGCCAATTACACTGGATTAATCTTTGTGTTTGGATAGGAGATGCCTCGTATGGGCCAATAAGCCTTCTGCAGCCCCTATGTTTATCCCTTATGTATCCCCCCATGTTTTTCACCTTCATTGTATTATCACCTGACCTAATGCGGGTATAAAATCAACTAGTATTGTAAGATTGTTCACTTGAGAATGAACCATGGAGGTTCGAAACGTCGTGCAAATTATACAAATAAGTGTAATACACTCTATAGTAAATCACTTCTTTTCTTCACCTTAAAAGTACGAAAATGAGTTTTGGAGAACTCCTATTCCAATTAAGCCCTGATGCTAAGAAAATAGTTAGAGGGATAGAAGCCCTAAACCAGAAAATAATAAATACAGAATATGCGGTCATATTCAATGAAACATATATATATATATATATATATATATATATATATATATTGTGACGGTAACGCGTTGGTGTTCGGCTGTTTAAGGCTAGGGGTATGGCCTCGTCACATAGTTATAAAAAAAAATAGAAAAAACTGGAACTTCGTCTGTGGTAAGGTAAGGAGAAGACACACAAAACACAAGTAAACTTTAACAATGAAATTTTAATTACGTTAAATAAATCAAAACATGAAAATAATGCACAAACAAATATGTATAATAAAATCAATCAAAATAATAAGAATACTTAAATGACAAAATGAAAAGTTACGTTAAGGCAAAATAACAAGAAGTGCAACACAAAGGTAAGTGGGAGGTGCTGGAATATTGGCTTAAAGCCACCACCTCTCTCAGTACACGCTAACGTCTAGCTGGGAGGAGTGCTGGCTACGAAAGCACTGAACATTCTGAGGACTGATGTTGGGGCGACCCCAGACATCAGGTAGTATTGGGGGGGGGGGCGAGGCAGGTGCAGCCAGACCGGCGACCAATCAGCGGAGCCGTAGCGATCAACGGGTAGTTTGGTGGTTGGAGTTCGACCAGGTGGCTGGCTGCATACGTTTCTGCTCACCCTGGCAAGCCTTGCTGGTGTTGTTGTCGTTGTTGGACATTTCTTCCATAGTCTTTTTATATAATTGTGAAGACGTAATTATGGAGGGAAGAGCAGGCTCAATCTCTTGAAGGAGATTATCGTCACAACTCTCCCCCGAAGCCTGCGGTTCTGGAAGAAGTACGTCGTTATGTGGTGGAGTAATGGATGGAGTTGCTTCTACTTCATAAACTCTGGAGAGATCATGGGCTAAGATGTTGTCAGACTCTTGGTATAGCGTGTCTCCAGGTTGAATTTCTGCAGTTAGCAAGCCCATAGTAGAAGACGTTGAGATGAGAAGTGGGCGTGCTGCAGGAGGTGTAGGGTGGTGTGGTCCGTATTGATGGTGGACCGAGCACTTTTCAGGTGTGGAGTGAAGTGCTGAAGCTTCAGGATGAGGAAGAGTAGCTCCTTGCCAATTGTTCCGTCGTTCCTTGTAGCAGTAGTTGCTGACAGGTGTATTCTTCTCGCCTCGTTGCTGCATCACGACACCATCGTCGGTACCATTGGCGTCGACATGGAGGATGTAGGGCTTATCTGACGAGGTGAGAGTGGAATTAGAAGAGGGCATAGGAGCACGAGTATTATCCTGAAAGCATTTGGGAAGATCATTAAGGATTTTGGAATTAGAAAGCGCCGACTCCTTGTCAGTGCTTTCGGGAGAAGAAGCCGGGATGGTCTCACTGTGGATGTAGGGTTCTGTGAAGGTAGAACAATTAATCAAGACAGTGGGAGGAGTACCATTATATTGCTTCAGGAGGTTGACGTGGCACAGCTGGGTCTTCCGCCGCCTATCTGGAGTCTCTATCACATAATTATTATTATTCCTGCACTCTTTGACGCAGTAGGGTCCTGAAAATCTGTTTTGTAAAGGTGAACCTGGGATAGGGAAATAAGCAAGGACGAAGTCTCCCGGCTTGAATTTTCTTACTTTGCTGGTCTGGTCGTAATGAGTCTTCATTCTCACCTGGGCTTTCAATAGATTATCATGGGCAAAGCGGTGGACTCTCTCTAGAATGTGCTGAAGGTTTTGAAGAAACTGGGGCACATTCTGATGCTCACTGAAGGTGGCATCTCTGAGAGAGTCTTTGAAAGCCTTAAGGGGAGTACGGCACTTACAGCCGTAGAGCATCTCATAAGGAGATACTCCTAGGGACTCATTGGGGAGACTTCTGAAAATACACATTATTAGGTCAATCTGCTTATCCCAATCCTTCGAGGTTTCACTACAAAACTTTTTCAAGAGTGCTTTGATGGTCTGATGACTACGTTCAAGAGAACCCTGTGAAGCAGGATGATAGGGGCTGGACAATACCTGTTTGATGTTGAACTCCTCCAGTGTCCTTTTGAAGAGATCACTGGTGAAGTTGGTGCCACAGTCACTTTGAATCTCCCTGGGAAATCCGTATTGAGTGAAGATCTTCAATAGATGTTTGATAACCGTAGCAGCCGTGATGTTCTTCACTGGAACTGCTATGGGAAATCTGGTGGTAGGACACAGGATGGTTAGGATGTAGGCGTTACCTGAACTGGTCCGAGGTAAAGGACCAACACAGTCTATTATGAGTCTGTGGAAAGGTTCCGCAGGCACCTGTATGGGAATCAGTGGTGCTCTGGGAATGGAGACGTTCGGTTTGCCTGCCATCTGACATGTATGACACTGTTTTACGTACTGTTTGACGTTATTTACCATACCTGGCGAGTAGTAGTCTTGACGAATCCCATGGTAAGTCTTGTTGAAGCCGTAGTGGGAGAATGCTCCGTGGGCCAGGTGTAGAATAGTGGGCCGCAGGCTGGTGGGAATCACAAGTTGTTCGATGTTGGCCCAATCGTCCTCCTCCTTCAGTTTACTGGGTCTATATCTGCGGTAGAGCAAGTCGTTCTCTAGGAAGAACCCAGGAATACTGTCGGGTTGAGTCTCAGCCTGGAAAAACAATGGTGTTAAAGTAAGATCTTCCCTCTGCAACTTACGGAACTCCAACTTGGTCAGATGCGGGGGTAGTTTCTGAGGGTCTTGAGGGACAGCGGTAGCAGTAGAGTCAGCTGGCTTTGGACGTGCGGCTTGTGCACGGGTGGTCACGAGAACCAGAGGAGAAACTTCATCACTCTCTTGAACCTCTGCTGGAACATACTCAAGAATAGGATTTATTGGCACAGAGTTACACACCTGGGGTTTGTCCATGACGATCAGGTTGGTCGGTTGCAGGTCTTCTGCCAAGTCGTTGCCTAGGAGAAGTTGCACTCCAGGCATGGGAAAAGGCTTTTCCCTGACGGCGACTTGGACTTCCCCGTTCACGTAGGGACAATCCAGGTGGACTCTGGCGAGAGGGTATGGAGTGGTAGCAGTGAGGTCAGTGATGAAGACTGTTTCCCCGGTGTAGACGATGTTGGGCACAGCCGACTTCAAGATGATCGATTGTAGAGCCGCTGTGTCCCTCAAGATCTTCAATTTGAAACGTCCCTCCGGATTTGAACCGTTGGCAGAGACAGTTCCAGTATACAGGTGGTTACTGAAAAGAGAAAGATCATTAACATCAACACCAACATTCATCACAGGCTTACCGGACTTAGGAGGAGTTGGTTTGGGTCGTTGTTGGTCAGTGGTTCCCTTGTATTGAGACTTACCACACTTGTCTATGGTATGTCCATAGAGTCTACAATACTTGCAGTACAGTTGTGAACCAGCTTGATCGGGGCTCACCTTTTCGTAACTGTACCACGACTTCTTACTGGAGGATGGTTCAGGTGTCAGCCGGTGGATGAGGCTGTAAGTGTCAGCCGACTTAGCACACTTCAGGTAGTCGGTTTCTTCTTTATCTGCTAAGTAGAGGCGGACAGGAGGCGGCACACGTCTCAAGAATTCTTCAACAAGCATCAGGTTGACGAGTTCTGTAAAAGTAGAGACATGTGCTGCTTCCAGCCATTTCATGAAATACCTCCGTTTCGTGTTAGCAAACTCGAGGAAGGTAGTGGTACTTGCCTTCAGGTGGTCACGGAATTTCCTTCTATAACTTTCGGTGGAAAGTAGGTAGGCGTCCAACACTGCTTGTTTCAGAGTGTAGTAGTCATTCTCAGACGCCAAAGTACTGAGTGTGACTGCAGCTCTACCTGTAAGATGGACTCTGAGAAGTGTGGCCCATTGGTTGACAGGCCAACTGAGTTGATTAGCAAGGGTTTCAAAGGTGGTAAAGAACACATCAACTTCTGCTTCTACAAAGGATGGCATTAACTTACTTGCATGTGATATATTAAAACTGACGGGAAGATTGGCAGTAGCTTGTTGGCGTTGAGTGAAGTGGGAAGTTTCCAAGGCGATTTCACGTTGACGACACTCTAGAGCCAGAGTTGCTTGTTGCTTGTCATGTTCGCGTTGCATCTCCAACTCGCGTCGTTTGGTTTCAAGCTGTACTCGTTCCCGCTCCTGGAGTGTTTCAAGCTGTACACGTTCCCGCTCCTGGAGTAGTGCAATCTCACGTTCTTGTTCTTCTCTCCGTATGGTAGCTGCTTCTCTTTGCTGCTCACGTTCAATCTTAGCCAGCTCTAGTTTAAGTTTCAGCGTTGCCAAATCAGTTTTATCTGCAATATAGTAAGTTTCATGAGTTTCAGAGTCTATCTTACCTTGCTCTAAATAGTAATCCAGCAACAGGTTGTGTAGGTCATTTTTGTTGGCTTGGTAGGGAACTTCTAGTTGATACTCATGTGCAAGAGTTTGTAATTCAGTCCTCTTGGCACGACTTAAAGTCCCTATTTCACCTGCTGGATTTGCACGGAAAGTTTGGAGACGAAACATGGTGAAATTAGCAAATAAAGGTACACGAATGTTCAATAATGAAATGTCAGAAACAGGACAACGTGGCAACTGGTACCTATCCTGTGTGATCTTTAACAATTAACGTTAAGTGAAAGATATTAAATGATTAAATGAAATCAAGGGCGCAGGAAATCTTGTACCCGGTACTCATGTAAGAGAATAAGGGCAAGAAAATCCTACTAACAAATGAAACAAAGTTTCGAAAACAAATGAAACAGTTAAATGCTTCAAAAGTAAAATTGGTAGTCCAAGGATGTAGGCATACCTTGCCAAGTCTCTATAGGACATAAAGCAAGTTTTTCCTACTGAATTTAATATGATACTTACAGAATTAGCGAACTTTTGTGCTCTGAAAAAATAAGCTAATTCCCTACCGTTGTATGTATCATCATCTCTGACTGACGTGTAGGGGTGCGAGGTGTCAACTGGTGACGAGAACTGCTGCTGAGGTCCCAATTCAGCAACTAAAGTTCGAGCTAGAGGAACTATGGCCCTCTTTGTCCTCCTACAGTCAGATTGCAGAAGATTGGGTACTCTTGACCCGGGGCAGACCACAGTACCAGGGTACCAATATGATGATCTGTCAGAATGAGAAATATTCAAGGGACATAGATGGTAAATACGAGTAATAACAAGGAGGGAGAGATGACCAATTAAGAGTATGACTGAGGCCTACAGTCACCACGTAATCCAAAGTTGTCTCACCTTCACTATATGTTACTCTCGTAATGCACAATACACCGCACCTTATAAAAAATGAAATTGAATGAAAAATAGTAAAGCTACGTTAACAAAGTTAAATACGCTTACCATAAATTACCACTTGGCACCAGTACCTGAGTGAAGCTCCTAGGACAGGCCCCCATATAACTTGTGACGGTAACGCGTTGGTGTTCGGCTGTTTAAGGCTAGGGGTATGGCCTCGTCACATAGTTATAAAAAAAAATAGAAAAAACTGGAACTTCGTCTGTGGTAAGGTAAGGAGAAGACACACAAAACACAAGTAAACTTTAACAATGAAATTTTAATTACGTTAAATAAATCAAAACATGAAAATAATGCACAAACAAATATGTATAATAAAATCAATCAAAATAATAAGAATACTTAAATGACAAAATGAAAAGTTACGTTAAGGCAAAATAACAAGAAGTGCAACACAAAGGTAAGTGGGAGGTGCTGGAATATTGGCTTAAAGCCACCACCTCTCTCAGTACACGCTAACGTCTAGCTGGGAGGAGTGCTGGCTACGAAAGCACTGAACATTCTGAGGACTGATGTTGGGGCGACCCCAGACATCAGGTAGTATTGGGGGGGGGGGGCGAGGCAGGTGCAGCCAGACCGGTGACCAATCAGCGGAGCCGTAGCGATCAACGGGTAGTTTGGTGGTTGGAGTTCGACCAGGTGGCTGGCTGCATACGTTTCTGCTCACCCTGGCAAGCCTTGCTGGTGTTGTTGTCGTTGTTGGACATTTCTTCCATAGTCTTTTTATATAATTGTGAAGACGTAATTATGGAGGGAAGAGCAGGCTCAATCTCTTGAAGGAGATTATCGTCACAATATATATATATATATATATATATATATATATATCTCATTCATATATATTAATTTGTAGTAAGACAATCATATAAAATTCTAGAAAAATGCAGATCATGAACAAGTAAACATTGGCCAAATCATATTATCATTGTTACACCTTGTGTGACACCAACACCTTGTGTGACACCAACACCTTGTGTGACACCAACACCTTGTGTGACATCAACACCTTGTGTGACACCAACATCTTGTGTGACACCAACACCTTGTGTGACACCAACACCTTGTGTGACACCAACACCTTGTGTGACACCAACACCTTGTGTGACATCAACACCTTGTGTGACACCAACACCTTGTGTGACACCAACACCTTGTGTGACATCAACACCTTGTGTAACACCAACACCTTGTGTGACATCAACACCTTGTGTGACACCAACACCTTGTGTGACACCAACACCTTGTGTGACATCAACACCTTGTGTAACACCAACACCTTGTGTAACACCAACACCTTGTGTAACACCAACACCTTGAGTAACACCAACACCTTGAGTAACACCAACACCTTGTGTGGATATAATTTACACCCTGCTCCTCCTCCTCCCTGAACCTTGGGCTCATACTCATGACTAATAACCAGCACCCATAAGTGTGTTGTTCAGGCATCTTAGCTGAGAGAGAGAGGCACCCCCTCTCACGCTCATCTTCCCCCCCTACCACCACACCTCTCCCACCACCACTACCACAACCACCACCACCACCAACACCCCCCAGACACATCCTGTACCACCACCACTACCACCACCCCATCACCGTCACCCACTCTCTCTTACTTCACTCGGGGGTCATTGACCGCATCTCGCACGTGCTACACAACTCTCCAGCCCCACCGTTACTATTATTGTGCCAGCCACCGCGGACATTTGTGTTGTTTTGATCGCTTCGTGACTATTATTTCTCGCCCTAAATATTGTCCATATAGCCTTAACATCTCGTAAGAAATCCCGTACCTCGTATGTCGCAGAAATGAATAATTTCGATAGCCAGGAAATGGATAAAATACATACAAATATAGCATGAAAGACGTATTTTCATAATACGTCAAGCGTTGTAGGCTGTTTTGACGTTTTCTTTCAGGACAGCATTAAATGGAGAGATACAGGTAAACCAGTTTTATTCTCAGAGTAATGTAATACTGATACAGTTGGTTCAGTAAGATGTAGATAAAGAGCGCGGCCTTATTGTCGCCTAGTGTTTGATTTACTTTGTAAATAGTAAAAGTAGGTCATATCGGGGGCCTCGTAGCCTGGTGGATAGCGCGCAGGACTCGTAATTCTGTGGCGCGGGTTCGATTCCCGCACGAGGCAGAAACAAATGGGCAAAGTTTCTTTCACCCTGAATGCCCCTGGTACCTAGCAGTAAATAGGTACCTGGGTGTTAGTCAGCTGTCATGGGCTGCTTCCTGGGGGTGGAGGCCTGGTCGAGGACCGGGCCGCAGGGACACTAAAGCCCCGAAATCATCTCAAGATAACCTCAAGATATAACCATATTATTATTTTAATTTTTTGGGATAGGCTGTCCAACACTAACACTGAGCACGTATTGTGCACACATGACGCATAACTAATACACACACATATATGCATACATGCTCAATGGCGCCGGTGGCTGTGTGGATAGCACGCTTGACACGTAATCCTGTGGCCTGGGTTCGATTCCCGGCGCGGGCGGGAAACAATGGGCAGAGTTTCTTTCACTCTGTGCCCCTGTTATCTGGCAGTAAATAGGTACCTGGGAGTTAGTCAGCTGTCACCGGCTGCTTCCTGGTGTGTGTGTGTGTAGTGTGTGTGTGTGTGTGTGTGTGTGTGTGTGTGTGTGTGTAGTGTGGGAGAAAAATTGTAGTAGAAATTGTTGATTGACAGTTGAGAGGCGGGCCGAAAGAGCAGAGCTCAAGAACAGCTCATATCAGCAAGCACAACTAGGTGAATACGCACACACACACACACACACACACACACACACACACACACACACACACACACACACACACACACACACACACACACACATACGCACACACACAGTTGAGAGGCGGGCCGAAAGAGCAGAGCTCATTCCCCCGCAAGCACAACTAGGTGAATGCAACTAGGTGAATACATACACACAGTGGATGCCTAGTATGAGACCCTGGTAGCTGAGTAGAAAGCGCTCTGGAATCTTAATCCTAGGTTCCGGGGATCGATCCCAGGTGATGGCGGAAACAAATGGGCAGTTTCTTTCACCCTTATGCACTTGTTCACCTAGCAGTAAATAGGTGCCTGGAAGTTAGACATCTTTTACGGACAGCTTCCTGGGTGTACTCACCTAGTTATACTCACCTAGTTGTGTTTGCGGGGGTTGAGCTCTGGCTCTTTGGTCCCGCCTCTCAACCGTCAATCAACAGGTGTACAGATTTCTGAGCCTATTGGGCTCTATCATTTCTACACTTGATACTGTGTATGGAGTCAGCCTCCACCACATCATTTCCTAATGCATTCCATTTGTCAACCACTCTGACACTAAAAAAGTTCTTTCTATTATTTCTGAATGGAATGGTAAGGTGTGTGTGAGTGTGTGTGTGTGTGTGTATATGTGTGTGTGTGTGTGTGTGTGTGTGTGTGTGTGTGTGTGTGTGTACTCACCTAGTTGTATTCACCTAGTTGTGTTTGCGGGGGTTGAGCTCTGTTCTT